>NC_133653.1:32466934-32766934 GCF_009905375.1 Apium graveolens
TTAATGTCTTGATTATGTCTTATTTGATTCGCCTCAAAATGGTAAAAAAATGCTTCATATATGTTTGTTTGTTGTGTGAATTAGATGTTATAAATGTTGCATGTTTTGTTAAGTCAGAGAAGATAAGGGCAAAAGAGTAAATTAAGCAACCGCAATGTATCATTGCGGCAACTACTTACAACTGCTATGAAATATTGCGATAGGCGGGGATAGATTAAAATACTCTTTTGCCCTTTACTTACAAATTATCAATTATTAAATTTAATGTTTAATAATAATATTGACATATTTAACAATATTACTTAATAATATTATTAATATATAATATTTTAATTTAAAAATAATAAATATGAATAAGATTATTTATTTTATTAAGATACATTAACTAATATTAAAAATAATTAGTGTAAACAATTTTATTAAGATAAAAAGGAAATATTATTATAAATGAATTAAAATTAGAGAAAGGTAAAGCTGGCAGAAAAATAAGTGGGCCATTGCCGTAATGAACATTGCGGTAGTGACGTATCTCCATTGTTCAGTTGTCCACTCAATAGCCCAGATTTGTTGGTTTGAAAAAAGATTTAACCACCAATGGTTGTGGATAGGGACCGTAATATGAATGCGAAGATTTTGTATGGTTTGATCCTTTGCTTGGTGTTAATTAAATGGTTGGTTTATAATCGAATAGGTCATGAAGAAATTTTTATGTGCTACGTACTAGGTGATTACGAATTGTTGTATATTGGATTGTTAATTGAATTTAGTATATATGATGTGTTAACAAGAATATAGGTTGAAGGTTTTGTACTTGATGTTAACTATGCGGATTAATTGATTTTATATTATGAGTTACTTGTTTCGTGGTTAGTTAGAAATTCAAAATTTGTTCATTGTTGAATTTTGAAGAGTTTCAAAATTTGTTCATAGTTGAATATTGATGTGGTTGATTAATATTTTTTGTAGATAACTAGTTGTTAGTATGATTTTTGTTTGAAATTGGTTGATTGGTTAGTGTATAAATGAACATGTAACGACTGGGAAATTACGCTTGTATTATATCGTAATAAAGATAAATTATGTGTTTTATGTCATTTATGTGTAATTAGTTATAAAACCCTAACTGCTATGTGCTATGTGTGTTCCGTATCACCAGTATATTTTCCGGATAATTATCGGATATTTTATTTCGTGTTAAAAGCTTTTGTATCAAAACTTATACGACATGAACTATGTTTTAACAGCTGATATTTCAAATAAAATAATTGGCCTTATTTTTCTTAGAACGGCTTGTACCATCGCATTATTCTGAACATCTAGATATTTTATAAATTTTCTCGTTCTGCGAAAAATGACTTTTCCGGGCCCCTTTAGGTGTTAAAAACCCCACAAAAATTATATTTTTATTTTTATAAAATTATATGACTTTCAATTATATCATTTCTTTGTATTTTTGAATTATTCACAATTTTTGGGAATTTTTGGCATATATATTGTATATATTAAATATTTAAAAATTAAAATCTAATACTCAAAAATTATAAAATTAGGGGCCAGTTAATTTTATTACATGTATAATTAGGGCCTTAATTTTAATTAGGAGTATTATTTTACCTATTATAAATAGCCTAATTTTTATTAATTAATTATTATTAAACTATTAAAATTCAGAAGAAAAAAAAAGTCAAGATATTCTCTACAGTCGGGTTAGGGTTTGTGATTCGGGTCAGAAATTCAAGCAGTGATTTTGATCGATTTCCGGTATCAATTACAGACATGTAAGTACACAAAATGAAACCCCTTGATCTGTTCGTTCGATTTGTATCATCAATTTCATGTTCTGATTAGTATATTTCTGATTTCGATTTTAGGGTTCATAATTGAAATTTGGGGTTTTTAGTTCTAGGGGCTATTGAATGATTTTGATGACTGATATAGCTTCTCTGTGTTGTAAGCAATTGATTCATGCTAATTAGTTTAACAAACGATTCCTAGATATGTGAATTCGATTTCTAGGGTTTATACTTAATTTTGATTTAATCATTTTTTATTTTAGAAGAAACTGAGGTTAGTAAGAGTTTAGGGGTTTGATTGTAGGAATTTCAGGATTTATTTTAAGCTATTAACATCGAGCTTTTATGTACGATTATATGATTTCGATGTTTGGTCGGAGTTTGAGTCGGTTTGATCGGAGAAGATGATTCAGGGATGATTCAGGGATGATTCAGGGATGATTCAGGGATGATTCAGAGATGTTATGGTCGTGGTTGGATTGCTGTGTTGATTTGCAATGAAAACCCAGTTGAAAACACACCAGACGGTGTTGTTTTTGGCACGAATTAGACTTGCCGGAATCCTGGTCGGTCGCCGGATTCTGGGCAAGTTCCGACCAGTTCATCCCCAACCCGGGATGTTCTTGGTGACCCGGTTACAACCCGTTTTGCAACCCGGTTTTGATCTACCCTGACAGAAACTCAATTCCTGACATGTATTTCTGGGATTTTTATTTTTATTTTATTTTTATTAATTATAAAAATGAGTTTTACTTATTTTATTAATTGATTAATTATATAATTAATTGATTTATATTATAAATAATTTTGAAATATTTTCTAAAAATCAAAATTATTTATTTCTTTAATTGTCTATTATTTATTATTTATTTATTAATTATTTAAAGATGATTAATTATTTTGATAATTAGTCAAATTATTTTCAATAATTCATTATAAATTTATTTTAATTCCAAAAATTATGGAAAATTCATTTTTAATTCTGATTTTTCCTAAATAATTATTTAAAAATATTTTTTAGGTTCAATTATTTGGAATAATTAATTATATTGGATAATAAATTGATTTATTATTATTTATCGAACAATAATTGAACCGTTTATTCGATTTAAGCGAAATGAAAGCCCTTCGACTCAGAAAAATGATACGTTTTCATTAAAATAGTTTTAAATCCTAATTTCTTTTAGAAACGAGTCGACTTTCGATATTTATTTACTTATAAGCCCTATTACTTATAGAGATGAGTCACATAAATTCCGAAAAATAGGAAACGAGTCAGATATTGTTCAGAGATGCGAATAGCGAGTCGATTTTGATTCTAAAAATTATTTTAAACCTAGGATGACTATGTGACTTATGTGCTATGTGAATTATGTGGTTAATCGAGTCCTAATTGTTATTATTTTTTATACGAGTTAATTATACGCGTACGGGTAGATGATAAGGGCTATGTGAAGTCGGTTTGAGACGCGATTGAGATACAAGTTGACTAAATAAGCCTATTTCTTTGATAGAGACGAAGCTAAAAAGGCGGATCGAGCCGGTGATAGACGAAGGTGATATATTTGTGGTAGATCGTGTGAGAGGCAAGTTTTTCCCCTATCCAAAATTCAGAATAGTGAATTGCTTTCAGAATCTTAGCGTAGTTACACACTGATAATTCATGTTCACAAACACTGATACACAATTATTATTCCTTTGTTCATATCTCATTATCATTCCTGATTTCTCCCAATTCGTTGAATCCTTCATTCATATTCCAATAGTTTATATATATACATATATTCCGATATTGGGATACATCAAAACATCTCGATCGTTCCGGTTGCTCACCTATGGATTGGATGGTGACGATTAGGATCAGGTTTACACTTGATCCTAAGGACCGGAATTAACCGGATCCTTGTGTTGGGCCATAGAGCCTGGGTACCCGAATGGATCTATACATTGAGGTATGGATCTGCATTGTATCATGGCTGATCAGCAAGATATAGGTGCCAACTTGTGTCCAGTTTAGTTGATTGATACTCGCCGATAATGGCCTTTGTGCTTTTCTTGCGAGGTTATATCTTTGCAGATGTAACCAAATTACCGGTTCATTTAGCTTATTATAACAATGTTTATATATATTGTGGACTTGTTGAGCAACTTATGGCTCACCCTCTTTTTATTGTTATTCACCTTATTATTTTCATTTAAGAAGGAAAATGAAACCTATCAGGACTTGCGTGGTAAAGAAACGAGTCAAGCAGCGGGACCCTCTAATACCAAAAGTGTTGATCCCGATTTAGGAAGAAAGCTTTGAGTTACCAGAGCAGGTGTAGTATAGATAAATGTGGTGTGTGTTTGATTTAAAATGAAGTTAGTATATAATTTGTTTAGACAATTATTTGTAATAAAGAGAGTTCTGTGAGATTTTAAATTTGGTTTGTAATAAAAGCCAGAGTGTTGTTCTTGTTTTCATACTTTAACCTAAAAGATCCTGGTTAGTTGTGTAAAGGGGTTAGATATATGTTGCATGATCATTATACAGGTTTGGTAATTAGCAAGTAACCCCCAGATCTATACCCAGGGTTTGGAGGGTGTTACACAACGGGTCATGGCAAATTTTTTGTGAAATTAAAAGTATAAAAGAGAGTCCAATGTACTATTGTATTTGTAGTCTAAACTTATAATGGTTTGCTTATAAATTAGTTAATTATGAAGATAGATGTGCCTAAAGCGAGAATTGTAGTAGTAGGCTTGGTAAAGGAAAGTTAAATTGTATATGTGTTATGTGATATTATAATATGATTATGTGCTTGCCCGATTATATGATAGAACGAGATTTATAAAGATACAAGTATGAACGAATAAGACTGAGATTATGTGTTACTTGATAATATTTTTATCTGATTACGTGATCGAATAAGTTTGATAAAGGTACGAGTATAAGTGAGTATGATATGTTAATGTGTATACATGGACAATGTGGTTACAGTCCATATTGTATTTACAGCCCACATTGTGTATATATATATTATATATGTTGATCTGTTAAAGCGAAATGGGTAGATTAACTTAGACGTTCAGAGTCGAACGCCGAGTTTAATATAAGATACTGAAGTAGTGTCTTTTATATTGTGTAGATACGATACGTGAGTACATGAAGAATAACAAAGGAAAAGGCGTTATAGAAATCTTACGAGTGTTAAGCTAGTTAATTTTTGTAAGGTTCGAAAAGCGAGGACGCTCGGGTTAGGAAAACAAAGGATACTATATCCTAAGTGACGGTTGTAATTTCTTAGTCAAGAAGGAATATTTTTTCCGGAAAGTAACTTTGTCTTCTCTTATGAATGAAAAATGATATGAATTGATAAAGGAACTGATATTATTGATACCGTTACCCTAATACGCCTTAATATACCTTTGTATTAGCCTGTTTCGTTCCAAATACTGACTGTAACGCCCCCAAATCCGGGGTTAGAGGATTTGGTTGTTACGATGAAACCTCAATCCAAAATAACATGTTTAATAGCAAATAATTCTCAATAATTGAAATATAACATCTGCGACCCCAAAATAATACAAGATCTTTTAAGGTTATAGTTTTAGAAACAAGAATTCCAAATTTCCAAATACATTTTTCACTTTCTTTTAAAACCCTTTCAACAATTTAAAACTCAAAGCTAAACCCCCTAGTATAACTTCGAAAGGAAGTATACTAGGCCCAAGTACACGATAATACAACTATATTATATATATATATACAAAAAGCTTTACACAACAGAACTTACACTAGTCTGCAAATCCTTGACCAACCACCTTCCAAAAACTTCTTCCTTTACTTTCTCAAATTTCGCGGCTAAATAACGCAAGTTAATCCTCACTGGAAGGTTAAATTTAAAAATAGACAAATATGAGCGAAAGAAATGTTCAGCAAGTTCAGTATAACATATATATGGTCTTTTTGATATAAAAACAATATCTGCAATAAAACAGAACATTTATAATTCTAATTGCTGAATCAGAAAATTAAGTTAAGGAGTCCAATAATTATTTCCTCAACTGTACTCACCACCATTTTGACATTTTGGGTGAAATTGCTTCACCGATACTTTGAATCTTGATGAGAATGAAACTCGTAAAATAGTGTTTACGGAAATATCGTAAATAACAACATGAAACAATGAGTATGAACTGAATCATAAACTTATATCCATTTTACTCAAACCCCAATCATGATATCAATACTTATTTTGATGTCATATCAAATTAGATATCAATACTAACTTAGATGCTCACAACATACCAGTACTGAAGTATTGAAGTCAATATCAGTCATATATATCAATACCACTTTTGATATTAACGACAAATTAAATATCCATATCAATCAGAAACTGGATCAAAACTACATTCCATATTTTATCCAAAATAGAAACACTAGATAAATCATTTATTATATAATTATCAAAATAATTTAGAAACAACAATTTAGAGTGGAATCCTTGAACGACGGTCTGTTGCCGCTGGTGATCAGCCACGGAGCAACACCGGTATGCCGCAAATAGGCTTACTTAGACCTAGTTGGATTTGTGCAGCCAGCTGAATAGGCTCTTCTCTTTGCAAGAATTAGTTCTTCGAGAATGCGCTGCAAGCCTAAGATTCGTATCATCTAGCGTAGAATCCCAATTGGCGGAATTGGCTCTGGAATCTTTTAGGTTCTTGGCTTTCCTTTTTGAGAAGGTAAAAGAATCAAGGTATGAAGTCGCTTATTATAAGCTTTTGGACAGAACTTTGGAAGTATAGCCAACTAAACAAAGGGATACCCAAGGCACACATTGGCCTAGCAAGGTATTATAAACAAGTATAATACATAGCTCACACTAGACCGCCGCCACGGCCTCTTACGCAACCATCCAATCTTAAAACCTTTTATTGAAAGGGATCATAATAATCGATACCCTTATAAATTTTATTCCCCCATTCACTTGGGCAGGAATACTCGCAACAAAAATCATCTTTCTCAAAATCTAAAACATTTAAAAAATACAGTAATTGGATAAGTAAAAACACTTAACTATTCTAAACATAGAATGGAAGAAGAGTACTTGCATAAACAGAATCAATCACTTTGATATGTAAAAGCATTTAACTATTATAGAATTAAAATAGAGAAGGAAGACTTGCATAATCATAACTAGCAGTTTGATATGTAAAACGTTTAATCATTCTGAAATTAGAATAGTATAGAGAAACTTGCCTTTGGCTTTTAGAAATTAGTCACACTCGCCATAACACAGCTATTCTGACATCTCATGACATCACCCTCTTTTATTCCGCTAATTCTCTGATATGCCGCTCATACGGTTGGTATGCCTGATATGCAACAATATCCTGCTTTACACTTGAACCATACGTCTGAAATTAGCAGAACCCGGCGACCGGCCTGAGCTCCGACAGAGCTCCGGTGAGCTCCGTTTGGGTCGAAAATGACACATTTCGATCTAGATTTCAGATTCGTTCTGCTTAGAATCAACCAATAATCTAATTATGCCCTACAATTGACTGGTCGAAAATCAAATCCGACCAAAACGGCCATTGAAACCGGCGGAACTTTGAATTATCCAGCCAAACGATGAATTCTTTCGATACTTAACTAAAAATAAACGTTTTAGATGTCAAATCGAAGCTTACAATACATACAATTAAACCCCTATATCTATATTATCTTAAAGGCTACTATTGCCTATATAGCATTTACCCACTAACTTACCCATGACCCATGATCCATGACCCACTTTATTTTTTTACACATAAAACTTTACATTATATAAATATCCATGGATGTTTCACATTTAAATCTATTTCAATCCATATACAAACTAACCTCACATGTCTATCTATACAAGTAAACTGCTCCCTAATTATAGCAACTGATTACTACGTTTAAATTTTTTTGAATTGAAACCAGAGTCATATTATTGTATAAGTTTTACCTTCCCAAAATATTAAAATTCATGAATCTGTATTACCTCTCACAATTTCTTCTCTATTATCTATGTGAATCTGCAATTTCTTCATGTATTTGACATATATGATACTCACATATATGTTTATCCATGTATTTGATTCCTTTGCTTATATGATACTCATAGTTTCATAATTTTGAATCGTATTTTTGCAGATAATTGTCAATGGATGCTTGTGAGAAGCGTGTAATTATTATATTTCATTAATGATTCAAAAGTATGCTCATTTTACCATTATTTTTCATATGCTATTTTGTTATTATTTTTTTGTGAATCTTTTGATATATCTCGATTGCGACCGGGATGCACAATCGGGTGACCTTTTATTCTTATCACGATTCAATTAATTTTTTGATTATGTAAAAACTTAAGTTTTGCACTCCAACTGTTTGATGTTAGTTCTAAACAACTATTTTTTGTTGTTTTCTTGCGGAATGGTATTAAAATGAAAGATGATGAAGTGGAATAAGATATCTCGGCTCTATTTGATGAGGTACAGATCTGTTATTGTATGTATTTCGGTTATGGTATGAAGTTAACGAGTGTAGTTTTATTGATAGTATGTATGTTTGTATTTTTCAGCAATCTAGAGATAGTCACTAGACGAGTTTTTTATTATTTCAACTAATTATAATTTGTTTTTAGATATTTAAAATTTGACATTGATATATTCTATCAAGTGTTTGAGAAGCTCTCTTATTATTTTAATTATCCATACTTTGATGTTATTCTATGCCCGAATTGTTTTTGGTGAATGATGGATATTTTTAAGAATGACTGAAGTAAAAACATTATCTTCCACTAAATGTTTTAAATATGTATACAAATAATAGTTGAGGTCAAATATACATACTTGCCGTAAAATCTTTAATATGCTGCAGATATTTTTAAGAAATTTATTAATGGGATAATGAGAGAATTGTATTGTGGACATTTATTAGAAGATAAACATGTTTGTAAATTTGTAACTAATATTTGTTTCATATGATTTTTGAAAATAATTTTGTTATAACAGATTTTAAATAGTGGAGAACAAGAGAATCTGCAAGTTTTAGTCCTTATATCAGGGTCACCTGTCAAACTAAAGTAAATTATCTTTTACACCATTTGATTAGGTTTAAATTAGCAAGAAAACGGGCTACTTCTATTTCATTCTCTTCATTTTAATAAGTATGACAGTGGAAATTCTTTGTATAGTTCTCACATATGGCGAAGAACAACAGTCGCGATATAAATTTAGACCATTGATATTAAAATTATTATTTTATTTGCAAAAACCAGTTGTGTTTTTCCTACTTTATAATACCAAATAATTTGAGCCACTTTGAAACAAACTGAATAGAATTACCATAAATATTTTAATATGAACCTTAATTGAGAGTTGAAGGAAATACAAGAAATATGTCAACAGGAACCTTACTTGAGAGTTGAGAGACTTGCAAGTCAACTCAGAAAATGTTATTGTATTTATTCTAATTTATTGCTCTTAAGCCTATGACTATGTTTTTTAACATTTTTTTTGTTAAGTGCATACTTGCCCAAGTTTCCAATAACATGAGCAATTTTTCTTTTTATTAACTCTATTTTTTTTGCATATTATCATCATAAGGATATAAGGAAATCGATTAGTCAGAGTTAAATTTGGTGTCAAAAGAGAATTTGCGTTGACAGAACATGAGAGTTCAAAAGTGAGTAACATCAAGTAATGCCTACTAAGTCCAATGTTCCAGTGAAGATTAATATTGTGCCAAAGATTTCTCATATTCTGTCAACTGGAATATTAACACTTAAAGTAAGATCAGGTGATAAATGTGGAGTTAATCCACCTTCTCAGCCTACCTCTATAATTAGTGATGGCGTACAGTTATCGTTGGATCATACTTCTCGGTATTTTCCTGGAAAGCTAAGGTATAATTAATTTTGTTATAATATTTTTATATTTCATGTTTTTAATAATAATAAATAAAGTATGTTTATCTTATACATATATGTTCATCTTATTAATTTTTAGAGAAAAAAGAATTTCCTTTTTTTATTATTTTTCGTTTTGTTGGTAAGAAATTTAGGAATAAAAAACTTTGGAGGAATCCAGGGAAGGCTTAGAAGGATGTTGATAGGTTTAGTTATTTTAGAAGTATGAGTTTTTATAACCAAGTCTAAACAAAACTGCCTGATGATCTAAATTCTTACGTGCCTAACCTGAATATTAAATATTATTTTAATGCAAGCTCAGATGGGGTACTGGAATAAAAAAATAGTATTCTGATATTGCAATGAGGTGCCGGTTTAGGTGCCGGTTTAGAGCATTCTATAATTCACATGGTACTAATAGTTTTAGTCAATTTATTTTGCATCAAGTTACTGCTTTATGTAAGACCAGCCTATGTGATTTTGTTACCTTGAGAAATTATTGAACATCTATTAAGGTTGAACATTTGCTTTTGCAAATTGCTTTTTATGAAGAGTTAGATGTGGCAAAAGCAGATCAACTTGGTGATTGATTAATATCATAGTCCATTTTTAGTTCTTATTAATGTTTATCTTATAGTTAAGTATGGGTATGGTTCTATATATGTGTTCAGAAGTTAAGTGTTTGTGGTGATGGAGTTTATGATTTTAGTGATGTATTGAACTTGAGGATTAGCTTCTTTCCTCAATATATTTTGGTTTGGCAAAAAATTAAAGGTAACTTTTCTACCAAAGTGTTGTGTTATGTTGTGGTTTTC
This sequence comes from Apium graveolens, assembly GCF_009905375.1. Classification (NCBI taxonomy): domain Eukaryota; kingdom Viridiplantae; phylum Streptophyta; class Magnoliopsida; order Apiales; family Apiaceae; genus Apium; species Apium graveolens. Next base: position 32,477,468 of record NC_133653.1, read on the forward strand.
CTTTACAGTTTTCTGTAAAATATTAGTAATGTGCTCCATGTATTTAACATATGATACACTAGCAAAACCACAAGATTACAATAAATTTAGAGCTAACTAATCATGATTAAAAGTCTGAACTCAATACTTCTATTTTGCTCCCAGGTTTGTTGTTCCTGCTTTGCTTTGCCTTTTTGAGGAGATTTTTTCTTCTGCATACAGATGATCCATTGCTAGGTCCTTTTGATGCACATGAGAGATTGAGTTTCCATTTGATAGCTTAATAACAAACAAAAAATTAGATTGAGATCTTCCATTGTGCATGTGACACTTGCATACGTTTAAATGATTGTAATAGATATGTGAATGATTTGTATATATATTTTCTTACTTTGACCATTGTTTCTTTAAATTAACCTAATTTTAATCATATAAACAAAAAGTTTTAAAAATATAATTGTTTAATTAAGAGATAAAATTATATTTTATACAAATCAAGAAAATTACTAACATTCCTCTTTTTTTCTATTTATCACATTGTGATTTTATTAAATAAGAAAAAACCTTAAATAATATATTTATGAAGTTTGTTTTTTGAATGAAATTTTCCTAATTTGTTTTTAATATAAAGAAATGATAATTTGCATTATATAGTTTGAAATCCAATTATTACATTAAATTTGTTTCATTGAAAATGGCTTAATATTTATGCATAATATTCATAACATTAATCTATTAATAGATACTACTATAATTATAATTATAATTATTATTATAATTATTATTATACTAATTATCGAGAAATCTTTCAGTGATAATTCTTTTTAAAATTATTTTTCATATGGAGTGTATAGACATATGAATTTGCAATTTACAACATTTAATTTCAAAATTTTAGTTAAAAATAATAGCATAATATAATACTATAAGAAAAAATAAATCTAAAAATATAGTTTATGATTATAAGTTATTTAAAACTATACAACATGGAGAAATTCAAACATAAATATTTGCTACTTATATGTGTTTTATTTAAAATAATAAATTCAGTTAAAGGTTTTAAATAAAAAAATCCCATAAAATTTTAACGAGGCGTACATTAATTTTTTCGTAAGGCATGAGTTAATGAGAAAAATAATATTTCAATTTAAAATTTTTGTTAAATTTAATAATTAGCTGTGATATATATATATATATATATATTTATATATATATATAATTTTTAAATGCATGATACAAAATTTTGAGATTTTAAAAATAGAATTTTTTTAGACTATAACACTTAAAACTGACTTAAGAAAATGGAATCACTATAAATTGTCAATGAATAAAAGAATTATGATCATTAATATTATGATATAAAAATTTGATAGAACAATATTATTTTCAAATAATAGTAATGTAATTGTTTTTTAAATTACAATGTATGTTATGAAAATAATTGTTTTCTTCTAGACCACACTCGAAAGTTGATAAAATATAAAATGTAATAAGAATATTGTTAAAAATATCAATTGGGTAACTAAAATGAATTTGAATAATGTGAAAAGTAATAAGAATATTTTAAATAAATTTAATAATATTAAAATTGATTCCAAATGTCACTTCTCCAAAATTATAATAAAATTATAAATATTGAATCCGTGCATACACATAATTTATTTTTTAGCCAATCTGATACATGTAACCACTACAAAGTATAATATGTAAAAATTTAGAAATGATTTTCACATGAATGTGCGTTTTCTTCAATATTTTGAAATTTCTTCAAGGAATTTAGGTAAGATATTATTATATTTAATTGTGTTTTTATCACTTACTTCAAAATATATAGAATTTTATAAATTTTTACACATGCTTCAGTAATGTATGGTTGTCAATAATAAATATTAAATTTTTTATTGATTATTATATAACATTTGATTCATAATATAATTAATTACATTTAATAAAAAAATTAATATTTAACAAATATTACGAGGATATATAAAAAATATATCAAATTATTGTACGATTTAAATAGATTTTTCCATGATATTTTTGAAATGAGGAAAAATAGAAAATGAAAGGTATTTTAGTTTAAAAAAAAATATAGATAGTTAAATACAGAAATTAAGTAAAAACAACGAGTACCGACCGATTATTTATTTTTAATATTGCAACTATTATGATATAGTACCAATAACATTACTTTTATAATAATATTATTTTTCTTATATAATGTTTTTTTATTTAATTAAATTTTCTCGGATATGTGAAATTATGCATTTAACTAAATTTCATTTCAAAATTTAATTCATAAATAATAGCATAATATAACATTTAAAGAAATAAAAAAATTGGAATTCAAAATGTGAAATTTATGAATGATAGTTATTTCAAACTTTCACCAGTGAGAAATTCTATCGTTAAAGCTATGGAATGCTAAGATTTTAAAAAATGTGAATCATGTTTATTTTACATTTATATATAGTAGGTATCAACATGATAAAGGCGAACCATATACAATTTAGGTTATTTTGTATTTTATTAAAGATGGTAATATATAAAATCTCTATCATACTTTTTTTACTTATATAATACGGTGCGTCGTCAAAAAAAGCCGAGGAACAGTCAATTGATATGTTATTTTGATTTTAATCCAATTTCAAAATTATTATATATCCTATATTATCTTGTTTTGGTTAGAGAATACGATACGTGGTCGCAAAAGAAACAGAATAACAGTCAATTTATATCTTATTTTTATTTTATTTTAATTTCAAAATTAGTATATATCCTATTTTCTACCTTTTTAGTTGCAGAATACAAGGCGTCGTCTTCGACGGTGGGAAACGATCAATAAAGATTTTATTTTTGATTTATTCCAATTTTAAAATTATCATATATTCTATTATACTTTTTATTTATAGAAGGGCGTCATCGAAAATAAAATCGAAAACCTATCGATTAATATCTTATTTTGATTTTAATCCAATTTTAAAATTATTGTATATTCTCTATTATAATTTTTAGTTATAGAATACGGGGTATCATCTAAAACGAAACCGAGAAAATGTTAGTAAGTTGATTTTATTGCAATTTCAAAATTACTGTATATCTTCTTTTATATCTTTTTAGTTGCATATATAAAAACGTCAAGAAACTGTAAATAAATATATTATCCTGATTTTATTCAAATTTCAAATTTATTGTGTATTCTTTATTATACTGTTTTAGTTATAGAATACAAGGTGCGTTGAAAACGAAGCCGAAAACAGTAAATTAATATGTTATTTTGATTTTATTCCAATTTCAATTGCATATCCTATTTTATACCTTTTTTAGTTGCAGAATACAAAGCGTCGCTGAAAACGAAGCCAAGAAATAGTCAACTAATATCTTATTATGATTTTATTCCAATTTAAAATTTATTGTATATCATCCATTATACTTTTTTGTTATAGATAACGAGGAGTCGTCGAATACAAAACTGAGAAACAGTCAACTAATATCTTATTTTAATTTTATTGAAATTTCAAAATTATTGTATACCCTCTTTTATACTTTTTAGTAGAATGTTAGGCGTCGACGACAACGCCGAGAAACTGCACATAAATATCTTATTTTAATTTTATTTCAGTTTTAAAATTATTGTATATCCTTAATATAATTTATAGTTATAGAATAGGAGTCGTTGTCTAAGACGACGCCAAGAAATAGTCAATTAACATTTTATTTGATTTTATTCTAATTTCTAAATTATTGTATATTCTCTTTTATACCTTTTTATTTGTTGAATACAAGGTCTCGACCGACAACGCCATGAAACTGTCAATAAATATCTTATATTAATTTTATTCTAATTTCAAAATTACCATATATTATCTATTATACCCATGATTATAAAAATTGGAAACCGGTATTAACCGGTTGAGATAAAGATTAGGGATTAATCAGCTAATCAGGTTTTAATCGGGCGTATATTATAATATTCAAATATTTATGAAAGTATTTAGATTACATTAAACTTTAAAAAATAGAAGTAACATTCTGATGTAAAAAAATTATATTTCCAAAAATTTCATATGAATATATTAATACAATTATAATTGAAATTTTGTAACAATTTTACTTCACGATACAGTGTAAAGAAAAATAATCTAACAAGGTTATTATAATACAGGATTGTACATCAATCGTTATACCTAAAGTAAAAAAGTATGATTAGGTCCATGTATTTGTATTTACTGCGTTGTAAACTTGAAAATAAAAGTCTAGGTATTTGTGTCGTGACTTCTTCCATCTGAGCTCTGCAGTTCTTATGTATCTATATCTTCCCCATTATTCAAAGTTATCAAAGTCCAAATAAATCATACAAACTTTACAATTCCATGTAGTTCGAATACAATTTTCAGATTCATTCCGAGTTTGACCCTATTTTTAACAAGTTTGACCCTATTTAGCCGGAAAACATTTTTTTGGAGATTTTGCATAATCAATCGGTAACTCGCTGATTTAGTCGACCGATTTATTGGGTAAGTCACCGATTTTTACGAACATAATACTACCTTTTTAGTCGTAAAAAATGAGGCGTCGTCGATGTTGGATTTTAAACGCAGCGGGGGCATGGCAAAATACTTTTACACACACAAAATCCAAATAAAAGCATATAAATCGTGAATAAAAATTCGAGGGATCGAATCTAACCTTTTAAAATAATTCGGAGACAACGATCAGAGATTCTTAGCAGTTGCTCCTCAAGTGTGAAGCACTCCACCGGTATCCACCAAGAAAACGATGTTAAGGAGGAGGAAGGAGGTGGAGAGAATTGGGTTTTCCAAACTTTTTGGGTTTTCGGGTTTGATGTGGGTTGGAATAAAATAGGGTCTATAATAGTGTATTTATAGGCAAAATTTTCAGCTGAAATTTTCCCATAAATAATATTATTATTATCCCATTTATTATTCTCATTAATAATTAAAACACCTTTTAATTATTAATCTTTTTTCTAAACACTTTAGAAATAATTCTCTCTCTTGATTTAATTTCCAAAAATTAAATCCTTAATTAATAATATTAAGAACTTTTCTTAATTAATTTATAATCAATTAAATCTCATTTAATTAATTATTAAATTTTCCAATTAATTATTTATTTCACAAATAAATAATTATTAGCCATTATTAATTAATTCCTCCACCAATAAATCATTCTCCTTTTATGGTGTGACCCTGTAGGTTCAATATTAAGCCGGTAGTAGAAATAAATAATAATAAAACTATTTTATCATTATTTATATAAATTCTCTAATTTATTAAATATGATTAATTAATTAATCACATTTATTCTACATCGTGAATGATGCTTCTCAACATATCGCGACTATCCGGATAATATGAATTCACTGCTTAGAATACCAAGAACCTGTCAGTGAATAGTTACCATACAATAAACTCCTTCTACCCTACAATGTTCCGATTAAATACAAGGCATGGATCTCGTGTCAAGCCTATCTAATTCAATCACTTGCTTACCATTTACTATGCGTAGTTCTATGCAAATTAGAAACTCCTTTCTAATTTCATTCACTCTGGCCAGAGATTCCTGAACTAGCATAAGTGGATCAGCCTTGAACATTCGCTTCCTTCACTGGAAGGGGTAGATCCTTTATTAATCATACACTATCTTCGTGTACAAATTCCTATACCCAGAAGAGCCCTAATAATTGTCCCTAGAGACTAAGAACTAAACCAAAGCATAGTTCAGTGTACACAAGATGACTATGATGACCTCAAGTCTAAGGATACTTATACAACTATCACTATGTGAACAACTGCTGACACGTGAGTGAACTCCATCGGTTGTTCAGCTGTGCGAGTCATATTCAGTGAACTTATTCTATAATAAGCACCTACATACTAGCTATAGTGTCACCACACAAATGTCTATGAGAACAGACATCCTTCATAATGAAGTAAGCATAGTATGTACCGATCTTTGCGGATTATTAATTACCAGTTAGTAATCCTATGACCAGGAACTATTTAAGTTTAGAGTTATCATCTTTTTAGGTCTCACTATTATGATCTCATCATAATCCATAAAAAGCTTTACTCTAAACTATGGTATATCTTATTTAAACACTTAAATAGATAAAGCCCGTAATAAAAACAAAACAAGTCTTTTATTAATATCAATAAAATTAAAACAGATTACATAAAAGTTATTCCTAAATCCTCATACATGATTGGACTTAGGACATATTCCTTTCAATCTCCAACTTGTACTAAAGCCAATCACTCTGGTAACTAATACCCATCTCATCTTTATGACGATCAAAGTGACTTTCAAAAAGTAGCTTTGTGAGTGGGTCTGCTATGTTGTTATGTGTGTCAACACTATTTCAATACAATACAAGAAATGTTATCACGCTCCCACTAGCCCTTTTGTAGACGCATGGTTCATCTGCGTTTTTAATAAAATCAAACTCCTTGATTGTCTCATCAAAACGAATGTTCCATCTTTCGAGAAGCTTGCTTTAAACCACATATGGTTCGCAGCAGCTTACACACTAGGTTTTCATTTCCCTTGGAAAGAAAACCATCTGGCTATATGCCAGATCTCATAGTCGTAGTAAGCAGCAATCGCAAGCAAAATCCGAACTGATTTTAACAGGGCTACAGGTAAAAGGTTTCATCAAAGTCAATCAATTGCCTTTATTTGAATCCTTTTACCAAAAGTCTGGCCTTAAAGGTCTCCACCTGGCCATCTGCTATAAATCTATCTTTTGTATACCGTATACATAGATTCCATTCTGGATTTCATGGCACTATGCCATTTCTCTGAGTCAACACTACTCATAGCCTCATTATAGGTTACAGGGTCGTCATCATCAATGATCGACAACTCATTGTCATTCTCAATGACAAGGCCATATTACCTCTCAGGTTGGCGAGACACTCTCCCTGATCTATGAATGGGCTGTTCCACAAAAGGTTGTTCAGTCAGAACAGGTGTTTCCACTCGATCTGTAGTAGTTTGTGCATCTTGAACTTCATCAAGTTCAATTTTGCTCCCACTGTTTCCTTCAAGGATAAACTCCATTTTCAAGAAGGTAGCATGTCTGGAGACAAACACCCGATGATCGGTGTAAAAGTAATATCCTAAAGTCTCTTTAGGATATCCCACAAAACTAGATTTTACGGATCGATATTCCAGCTTATCTGGGTCAACTTTCTTGACATAAACTGGACATCCCCAAATCTTAACGTGTTTAAGATTCGGTTTCCTTTCTTTCCATATCTCATACGGAGTTTGAGGAACAGATTTGGAAGGCACCTTATTCAGTAAATATGTTGAGGTTTCCAATGCATAACCCCATAGGAATACTAGAAGATTTGCATAGCTCATCATGGACCGAACTATGTCTAACAAAGTTCGTTTTCTCCTTTCAGATACCAATCTGGAGGAGTCCACTGGGAGACTATACCATTTACTTTGAGATAATCTAGAAACTCTCCGTTCAAGTATTCACCACCTCGATCTAATCGAAGAGTTATAATACTATATTTGGTTGTTTCTCCACTTCATACTTATATTCTTTGAACTTTTCAAAGGCCTCGGACTTGTGTTTCATCAAACACATATCCGAATCCAGATCTATCATCTATGAAAATAATGAAGTATGAAAATCCACCCATGGCTTGCGTAGACATTGGTCCACTTACATCTGTGTGTACCATTCCTAATTTGCAGTCCTCTCTTCATGTCTACTAAATGGAGACTGCAATGCCACTATAAAGTGAGATTTTCATCATCCCTTTTCTTTTATTAGTTTGTTCAATCTGAAGTAAATTATGTCACATAAATACAGACCATTATTTAAAGCACCACGTCCATAAAGAATATTATTTCTAAGAATAGAACATTCATTATTCTCAATAATAAATGAAAATCCAGCCAAGTCTAACATGGGAATTATATTCCTCACAATCGAGGGAACAAAATAACAATTACTTCAAACAATAGTCTTGCCCGTAGGCCTATGTAAATGAAATGATTCTACATCTTCAGCAGCAACTCTTGCTCCATTTCCATCAGTAGAATCACCTCCTCTTCCTCAAGAGTCCTACTTCTCCTTGGTCCCTGCAACAAATTGCAGATATGAGAACCACAGGCGGTATCTAATACCCAAGTAGAAATGACATATTCACTTCTATCATGAACATACCTGAATCAGAAGCGGTAGTCTCACTACCCTTCTTCTTCAATTCTGCAAGGTAAACCTTGCAGTTCCTCTTCTAGTGCCCCACCTTGTTACAGTGAAAGCAAACAACTTTGCTCTTAGGGTCTTCAGCTTTTGGTGGAACCGGCATTTTCTCACCTACTTTCTTCTTCTTGGAAGGATTCCTCTTCCTTTTCTTAGGATTGGAACCTTCACCAATTAGAAGAACAGAACTCTTCTTAGGGGGAAAATTCGATTCCGCAGTCTTCAACATGTTGTGGAGTTCAGGCAGGCTGACATCCAACTTATTCATGTGAAACTTCACAACAAACTGCGAGAACGAACTCGGAAGCGTTTGCAAGACCAGGTCTTGGCTCAGCTCCCCATCCATGACAAAACCAAGTTGTCCAAGACGTTCAATCAAATTGATCATCTTAAGTACATGGTCATTCAGAGATGATCCTTTAGACATCCTACAACCGAACAGCTCCTTCGATATCTCATATCTAGCTGTCCTCCCCGCCACATCATACAACTCTTGTAGATACATTAGGATAGTGTGAGCATCCATATGCTCATGTTGCTTCTGTAGCTCAATGTTCATGGAAGCTAGCATGATGCATTGAGCAACATTTGCATCATCTATCCACTTACGATACACAACATGTTCATCATTATGTGCATCACTAGCAGGTTCAGTAGGCTTAGGTGAGTCAATCACGTATTCCAGCTTCTCAATCCTAAGAACAATTCTCAAGTTTTGAAGCCAGTCAGCATAATTAGGACCAGTCAATTTGTGAGCATCCAGTATGCTCCTGAGTGATAGTGCAGAAGACATAATGTATATTGTAAATCTGTAAATGATAAACACATAATAAAACTTAGCAAATATTCAATTTTATTTTAAAACACTATATGAATCGGGTCTTTATTCATAAGTGGCTCCCACTAGTTTTCCTAATTTATTCAACCCCCTACGTGAAAAATTAAGCATTCATAATGCTAGTGGGAATAGGGATCCTACATTCCATTACACAACCCCGGCTGTAGCACGAACCGCCATGCAATGTTCAATAGGCAGACAACTCTTGTCAATTACATCTCATGTTATTCCCTAATCAAACTTTAGCCTCTTGAATAATTGAGTCTCAGCTGTAGCACGACAAACTCAATATTCTAAGTCAAGTCTAACCCAACATTCCGTACAGTTGAATCAGTCCCCAAAGGCCCACGGCTGTAGCACGTACCGACCTTTAGATTATTATTCAATGTACACATCTCTATGTAATAGACAAGTATTTCTTATTTCGAAATCAAAGCCCTCGGCTGTAGCACGAACCGACAATGATTCAAAAATAAGAACTACTTTTCTATCATGTTGGAAGGCTATGACCGACACAAGCTCGTTGTATCATTGGCCAATTACTACTTGATATTATTTAATTTTAGAGGGATTATATTACGTTACAATCATAATCATATTATAAAGAGATTCTTCCTTTTAAATTAAATATTTCAAATTAATAATCAATAATCAGATGATTTCCAGATCGGGTGGAGCATTGTCAAGAGGCGTCACTTAATAACCCTTTCTTACAGATCGAAATCTGTTGTTGACAGAATCATCCTTTCTCTCATATCGAAAATTCATATTCAATTACGTGTTTCACAAACACAATAATCTCATGATTGTATTCATAATATTGTTATTAAGGTTATGAAACAATTTCACTATACTAGGTTGTCTAACAAGCGCCTTATGTTCATTTAAGTTCACCTAAATCTATCATCGCATGATAAACTAAGCATATATCACATATATCAACATGAATAAATATCAAGGTAGGCATGTTAAATCATCTAGCACATTAGTCTAAGCATTATACATCTCTATGTATCACATGAAGCATTTAAAAGCAATTAAAACAGTCAAAAACAACTTTAAAATACTTCATGGAAATATAAACAGTTCAAAACTTTTATATAAACTAAAATTGATCACTCCATTAGATCCGTCTCGAAAAAACGAATCCAACGGTATATTGCATGCCTAAAACGGAGTTACGAAACTCCCAGAAAATCAATTTTAAAATCAACAGAAGGGCTGTAACGCATTACAGGAACGTGTTACAGTACCTGTAACGCATTCCGGTGATGCGTTACACCCCTTTTCAGCCATTAAAGGGTGTAACGCATTCCGTGAATGCGCCACAGGTGTGTAACGCATTCTCGGAATGCGTTACACCCCTATATTTTTATTTTTTTTTGTTTTTCAGCCGCCGCCTGACAGCTCGCCTCGAACTCCGCGCCTGACAGCTGTTCCTCATCTTCCGTGCATCACAGAATAAGCAGACAACAGCACAGAATACAGCAGAACAGATATATACATATACTTACAAATAATATATATATATATGAATAATTAATTACGAATTATTAATGATACAACTTCAAAAATTCATAATAAAAAACCTATACATCATAAAATTATGAAAAAAATACCCAGACGATCTACAACACTTGTAGAACCCAGATCAACATTCAAAATAATTCTGAGAAATGATTTCTCATCAGACAAAATTAATCCATGATATAACTTGTAAAAATCATAATTAATTCATACAAGCACATAAAATTCTGAAATTTTTACCACAGATCTATATGCATACAACCTATGCTCTGATGCCAATGTTGGATTTTAAACGCAGCGGGGGCATGGCAAAACACTTTTACACACACAAAATCCAAATAAAAGCATATAAATCATGAATAAAAATTCGAGGGATCGAATCTAACCTTTTAAAATAATTCAGAGACAACAATCAGAGATCCTTAGCACTTGCTCCTCAAGTGTGAAACACTCCACCGGTATCCACCAAGAAAACGATGTTAAGGAGGAGGAAGGAGGTGGAGAGAATTGGGTTTTCCAAACTTTTTGGGTTTTCGGGTTTGATGTGGGTTGGAATAAAATAGGGTCTATAATAGTGTATTTATAGGCAAAATTTTCAGCTGAAATTTCCCATAAATAATATTATTATTATCCCATTTATTATTCTCATTAATAATTAAAACACCTTTTAATTATTAATCCTTTTTCTAAATACTTTAGAAATAATTCTTTCTCTTGATTTAATTTCCAAAAATTAAATCCTTAATTAATAATATTAAGAACTTTTCTTAATTAATTTATAATCAATTAAATCTCATTTAATTAATTATTAAATTTGCCAATTAATTATTTATTTCACAAATAAATAATTATTAGCCATTATTAATTAATTCCTCCACCAATAAATCATTCTCCTTTTATGGTGTGACCCTGTAGGTTCAATATTAAGCCAGTAGTAGAAATAAATAATAATAAAACTATTTTATCATTATTTATATAAATTCTCTAATTTATTAAATATGATTAATTAATTAATCACATTTATTCTACATCGTGAGTGATGCTTCTCAACATATCGCGACTATCCGGATAATATGAATTCACTGCTTAGAATACCAAGAACCTGTCAGTGAATAGTTACCGTACAATAAACTCCTTCTACCCTACAATGTTCCGATTAAATACAAGGCATGAATCTCGTGTCAAGCCTATCTAATTCAATCACTTGCTTGCCACTTACTATGCGTAGTTCTATGCAAATTAGAAACTCCTTTCTAATTTCATTCACTCTGGCCAGAGATTCCTGAACTAGCATAAGTGGATCAGCCTTGAACATTCGCTTCCTTCACTGGAAGGGGTAGATCCTTTATTGATCATACACTATCTTCGTGTACAAATTTCTATACCCAGAAGAGCCCTAATAATTGTCCCTGGAGACTAAGAACTAAACCAAAGCATAGTTCAGTTTACACAAGATGACTATGATGACCTCAAGTCTAAGGATACTTGTACAACTATCACTATGTGAACAACTGCTGATACGTGAGTGAACTCCATCAGTTGTTCAGCTGTGCGAGTCATGTTCAGTGAACTTATTCTATAATAAGCACCTACATACTAGCTATAGTGTCACCACACAAATGTCTATGAGAACAGACATCCTTCATAATGAAGCAAGCATAGTATGTACCGATCTTTGCGGATTATTAATTACCAGTTAGTAATCCTATGACCAGGAACTATTTAAGTTTAGAGTTATCATCTTTTTAGGTCTCACTATTATGATCTCATCATAATCCATAAAAAGCTTTACTCTAAACTATGGTATATCTTATTTAAACACTTAAATAGATAAAGCCCGTAATAAAAACAAAACAAGTCTTTTATTAATATCAATGAAATCAAAACAGATTACATAAAAGTTATTCCTAAATCCTCATACATGATTGGACTTAGGACATATTCCTTTCAGTCGAAAATGAAGCCGAGAAATAGTAAAATTAATATCTTATTTTTTATTTTATTGCAATATTTAAATTATTGTACATCCTCGTTTACATCTTTTTAGTTGCCGAATACGAGGTGTCGTCTCTACGACGCCGAGAAACTACTAATAAATATCTTATTTTAATTTCAACTTCAATATTATTAATTTTATTCCAACTTCAATATTATTGTATATTATCTATTATATATTTTTAATTATAATATACGAGGCGTCACCGAGAAACCGTCAATAAAAATTTTAATTTAATTTTATTCCAATTTCAAAATTATTGATAAAAATATAAGCAAAAATTTAATATGATCTAATTTTTATAAAATGTAATAATCTAAATTGTGTACCATTAATTTCTCATTCTTTTTTTTATTCATACTTTTTAAATATAAAAATATAACTATCCTTTATCAGAGATTTCTCGGGGAAGGGACCCGCAACAAATAGAGGACCTATTTTTATACTTAATTTTTATATTAAAACTGTACAAACGTTTTTCAAAATTATTGTGTATCCTCTATTATACCTTTTTAGTTATATAACACGAGGCGTCGTCAAAGACGATGCCGAGAAACTTTCAGTAAATATCTTATTTTAATTTCAAAATATGGAAAAATAAGTATTGAGAAAAAAAAGCAAAAAATTGATATGATCTTATTTTTATAAAATGTAATGACCGAAATTGTGAACTACAAAATTTTGAATTAATCTTTAATTCATATTTTTTGTTAAATATACATACTTTAGTATTTCAAATATACATATTAAGATATATAAATATATAAATAAATATATATATGTATATATATACATATATTCAGTACTTAAAAATTTCATTTGACATAGTATGAGATCATATTTCCAAGGCACTAAATTATATGATTTCTTATACATTTATTTAACATATAGGGATTTCTTAGATGTACATATAGGCATACCATAACATTATTATCGTCTTAATAAGGATCGAGAATAGTGATGAATCGTGTAACATCTAAACATTCAATTTTTTTTTATCGTAGGTAACCCACATCATCTACACACAACAAAAAAGGCTTTAGTACTATAAGGAAGTTTGGAATAGATGAATATGTTACATTAGTATCTCAAATGTAATTTATGTCATTGACATCTTCATCTTACCCATTTTCTGTTTTGTTCTTCTTTATATCCTCCGCTACAAGATCATAGAACGTTGTCAGATCGTACTCGATTATTGCAGTCTAATCGGTAAACACTTTGTATGTAAATTGAAAAAATAAAAAATATGTATCTCCATAAGATGTAGCACTTAAATTTTTTCTTCCAAACTCGATTTATTAAATGCCTATGTCACAATACAGATATTGTATGTGTATCATAAGTACAAGTTGGATTGTAACATATTTGTTATGTGTTTAACTAATTTATGGATTGCTAAATTCATGATTGTAACATTTGGTACTAAATATTCTTTCAACTCAGACTCGATCCCCAAGTTTTAAATATGTTTCATCTTCATCTATAAATATTAAATCTTTATATGTTTGCTTAATAGCTATTTAATTTTATGATATGAAGAAAATGCAATGGATGAATAAAATCAGATTCGAACAATTACTTAATCAAACTTATTACTAATGTTCAACAAACCTAAAGATATACACAAAACTATATATGCAATACCATATGTGAAAAAGAAATCAATGATGTAATAGTAGGAAGTAACAAAATGGACACGGTGAATAACAATATTACCTCTGATTTTTATTCAAGTGATGGTTACTCTTTAGTTGTATAAAATAATGATAACAGAAATTTTTTGGTGCTCAAACCTGATAAAATAATAGGAGATGTGTCAATTGTATTTCAATTTGGACACAATTTGGTATATATACCCTTTTTCATAAAATTAAACCACATAATTAATTTATGCTATTGTAAATTGAAGTTTTTGTTTTTCTATTATATATTTGCAACAAAAAAAATAAAATTAACATCATATTGCAACTATTCGTGACAATTGACTTTTACCTAAACTCGACACCATGATTTCCGGAAAAAAATAAAATATTCAAATTATAAAAAGAAATGGTAAAATAATTTATTTGGTGTTAACCGTAATAAATAACAAAATTATAATTTTTGTGGCTAACACGCGAAGCGCGCTGGCAAAGGTCCCTAGTTCATATCAACGGTTAATCAATGATAAGAACAGAAAATTGAATCAAAATTTTGACTTATTGAATCGAACTCGAACTATCAATTCTAGCAATCGATTGACACAATTAAATATACTAAATGACTCCTAAACATTCCAGGAAGCTTAATCAAGTGTCAAAAATATTAAATAATCAAAGATTAAAGAAGTCCCAGATTGGGTTATTAACCCTAGAAAATTGAATTAAAAAATTACCAATTGTTGAAATGATTTAATGGAAGATACAGATAGTACTCTCAAATAACTTCAATTCGATTACTCGAACTTGTGATTTTGAGTTCAAAATCACATTCAAATTGGAGTTTGATTCTCAAGAACACGAAGAACGAATTTTAGAGGATTTTTTTATTTTTCTGAAAAATAAAATAAAAATAATAATTATAGATTTTTAATAATAATTATTAATAAATAAAAAGGTATTTATACTTACACAAAAATACCCCTATAATTATTTGGGGCCTAATTATATCATTTAATAAGATAATTAGCCCAAAATTAATAATTAACGGGGAATAATATTTAATCCAATAAATACAAAAATCATGTCAAATTCCCCAAAAATTACGAATATTCCAAAAATATAAAATATTGAATATTTGAAAGTCTCGTGATTTTCTAAAAATGAAAATACAAATTTTGTGGGATTTGACGTCCCGGTAGGGGCTCGGTACATTGATTTTTGAGAAACCGAAATATTTCCTAAATTAACGGAAAACCCCGAAACACATATAACGAATGCAAATATGCACAAAACGAGATAAACTAAGTACCTCGATAAAAATGCTAATAAACATGAGTCTGGATCGCAGATAATTTCTTATAAATGCATTTTAAACAAATAATAATTGTCCGAATAATACTTTGGTCCTTACGGGACCACACATAAATCTATCGCATGTTAAATCATGGCAAGACACATTTTTAAATAATACTAAACACATAATAATTGATTTAACACATAGCAAATTAGCTGTAAAATATTATTTTTAAATATTTTCCCAACTTATCCGCTATTAAGGCGATCCTGAATAAAAACAAAATATAATTTTGATGCGGGTAAAATTATCCACTCGATCCCTAACTTGAAGAATGAACTCAATTTACCGATATCGATAAAACGACCGGATTTTAAATCAAACAGGAATAATATATCCACCATTTTATTCCTTCTAAATCAGAAAAACACATAAACATAATCAAAGAATAATAAAAATATTTATTGAAAATCCGAGATATCACACTGACGTACCTTGTTTATGTTCATACCTCGTTCTTTAATAAAACATATGCTTATTGATACCTTTGATTACCACTTTATCTTTCTTTAACATGTGTTATTTCGTTATCTCTTTATTTTCATACTTGAATCTCTGAAATGAAATTAAGAATGATTTTTTACTTGAAAGAGTCCAAATGATTTCAAAGGACGACAATTTTTTTAAAAATGAAATACGATTCGAAAAATATAAATGATTTTTTCAATATAAAGGCTTTCAGTGAAATCTCAAAGATTGGATAATGGCGTAAGACGCTACCGAAGCTAGTCCAGCTGTGTAAGAGGCTAGCGGGGTTAATCCAACATTAAAGACCGATATAGTGCCTCAGGTACCTTTATGACCAGAATGGAGGTCATACGGGCTGATCACTCATATTATATTTAAAGAATATACACTTCAATCAAACTTTATTGATTTTATAAAAAGAAAATCAAAGTTTATATATGTGCCTTAAGTACGGTTTATATAAAGTGTTACGAGTTAATTTTCAAAAGTGTACTTAAATGTTTTATTAAACCAAACCACTTGATCCTTTCAAACTATGATCTTGAACCCTTAATACCTTGACCTAATGATTGAACCTTGTACTGTTATGTTTATTGTCAAGTTTGTTAGATATAAATTGTTATTATAGTTACTTGCAGAGTCTTTTAACTCATATTATTTTGTGTTGATCTAATCTTGTTAGTTAAATAAGAAGATGGAGAGATTTAGGCGCTCAGCTCATATAAAAGATTTGTGAGAGGATCGGTTGTAATTTTTTGGATTTTCAGATATAGTTGGGTTATCCGACAATTCCAAATCATAATTGTAAACTTTAAATTTCTAAAGATTGTGTAAATTTATATTCTTAGTTGGTAGTTATATTTTGTTAAATTCCTTATCATGTGTTCTTATAGCTTTTCGGGGTTTTATATTATTTAATTATGCATTGTTTAATATATAAGGTATTGTCTCAATCTTATTTCCGGATTTGAAGGCGAGGAAAGATGGAATGTGAATATTAATGAATAAACTTAAGTACAATTCTTACATTAATATATTCTTTTAAATTGTAATTAATACATAAATAAATTAATCATTTCATAATAAAATGGTTCATAAATAAATTTGTTCATATGCAAACCCACGTACGAGATAAGAGATGAGATGGCTAGACATGGCACCTGGTCTATTGCAAAATAATAAAACAGAATGAAACTGGGCATACTAACATTCCTGGGGTTCTTATTTCAAAAAAGATATTGGGCCTGTTTGGCAACATAATATAAGTAGCTTATTAACTTATAAGCTCGTAAATACTTATCAAGGAGTGTTTGTCGCCCTAACTTATAAGTCGAATTTTCAACTTATAAGCTGATAATTTGAATGTTAGCAACGACGTACTTGTTCTCAACTTATTTTGATTTGTTTGCCTTTTCATTAACTTAAGTTTTAAAAAATAAATTTTAAAATGTTAATATAATTTAAAATTCACGAAATAAGATGATTATATTTAAAAATTATTTATTTTGATTTATTTAAATAAAAAAAATTCTGACTTATAAGTAAAATTATCCAAACACTTATATAACTTATAAATATTTATCCACTTATCACTTATAAGTTACTTATTCATTTTAAGTCATAAGTTACTTATTTTAAGATTTCCCAAACGGGCGCATTGTGTATCAGCTCATTCGACTTATATCTGCTAAAAATTCATTTCTAGCTTATGGGGTTGCTGTTTGGCAAATTAGCAGAAACTTCTTATTTACACCATATATGTGCATAAGCAGAAAGTACGTTAGCCAAAATATTCTTCATTTCCATATCCAACTTATTTCTTGTTAGCTTGCTTCTGCGTAATTTTTGTATACGTATTATCTGAAGTTAAGTCTTTTTTAGATGTTGTTTTTTATTTAATTCGTAGATGTAGTGTGTTTGAATTTAATCAGATTAAATAATATATTTGAGTATGTTAATATTAAAAATATATAATATTTGTATGTATTATTTTTTAACCTATACTGACCAAATTAAATTTTAATTTATTATTTGTAGTTTTGCTTTTTAGCCCCGGACTAATTATATAATTTAATTATGTATATTTATAGCTATATTTAATTGTATATATTTATTAGTTATATCTCAAGTCATTATACTTATTTTTAAATTTTCTCTTTTTTATTTTATATTCATTTATTAACATTATTAAATAAGGTAATTTGTAATTTGCATTTTAATTTTGTTTTAAAAAAAATACGACTTATAAGTTATGATTTACCCAACACACTATCAACTTATAAGATATTTATAATAAATTTATACAAACTCCTAAATAAGTTATAATTTACATTTACAATATTAATATCACTGATACTTTTCAACTTTAAGTAAGTCATGTTTTTTATGAAACCCAAATGTGCCCATTATCTGTCTGTGGCTTTTTCTGTTAAACAAAAATTTATTGCTCCAAAACAAGGATATATCAAAGGGCATTCCCCGAGAAGGAAATAGGAGAGGCTAAAAGTCCCCTTGGCAATAAAAACTTGCTAGCTAGGAGCAAAAATATACTGGAAAACTAGAATCTAACTCAGTACAATGTTGAAAGAAGAGATGGGTCATTCACGACTTGTTTTGAAAACCAAGTACCGGAAGTAAGCCTTTCCCTCGTGTTTCCGGTTATCCAAAATTCTTGGCACAAACTAGGCAGAAAAAGAAAATAAAATGCAACTCTGATATTTGTAATGAACCATTAATGCCAAAACCTGGCACAAAAAGAAAATAAAATGCAACTATGATATTTATAATGAACCATTGATAAGGAAAAATATTCAGACATTATAATATTATTTCAAGATTCCAAACACATTTAGAAGTTGCGGCATTCCAAATTGTAAAGATAAAAACAGCGCCTTTTTAAGTAGAGTTAAAGTATTACATTCCACCCACTAAAACAATTGAATAGGACTTCTTCAGCCTGCCACTTTCCTGCTGTAGGCTCGTCCATGATCAAAGTCCTGAGATCTTCCAAGAAACGGATCGGATTGGGAATCCCACCCCCCAGCCTTCATAGGTGGTGGCATCTGTTGCCTAGGAGGCTTTTTGTCCTTGCCAATTGTCATGTTCGCCAACTTCCCAGCTGTATTAGAAATTTCGTGTGCTTTCCAAGTGTGAACTGCTAAGGATTTCTCAACTGCAACAAAATAAAGTTTTTCTAAATGTATGTAACAGAAGCCATACATGCATGTACGCATGTATTTTGCATATGCTTTACATCATTACATGCAAGAAGCAATGCAAAAATATAAATAAGGACACAACAAAAATTTAATAAGCCAAACCAATTGAAAAAATATTAAGTGCTGCCATTAGTCACATAATAAAAAGGAAACAACATATCCTTTAATGATGAGCTACCTCAGACAATAAGGAAACTTAAATGACAGACAAAAACAGAAACAGAAACTAACTTGGGCAATTCCTCAAAGGTGGTCTGTATTTTGGTGGAGGTTCCACAGAAGTGTTCTTCAAGGTTTTATCATACTTAATTGCTCCCTGAAAATCCATAGTAAAAATATAATTAAAGTAAGTTACCAAAAAATACAATCCACCATTTTGGCCATTACAATGTCAAGAGAATCCAATGCACAATTTAAATATATTATTACCTGATTATCCATTTCCAACTTCCGCTGTACAGCTGTAACAATGTAAAATTGGGTCAGGAACTAAGTGATCATAATGTAACTGTCAATTAACTTTGAAAGGAAAACTGGTGACACTTTCTAAGAAGAAAGGTCACCATTGTGGGAAACCTTTATGCGGGGCTTAAGTAACAAAACAAAGGTCAGAGTTTTAATACTTTAAGAATTTTTCACGAATGGTCATATACATGTATCTTTCCACAGTAAAATAGTTATTGTGCAGTATCAAGTATGTCGTAACACTTCCGGCCGATTATGGTTAACATAGATTCTTGTTGTCACCAAATATGAAGGACAAATGCAATATGTTTTACATCATTGTATGGGTATAGGGAGAGGAATTGTTTATTCCTCAGGAAGTGAACATTACAATAATCATACAACACTAACACCATATGCATCCTCCTCATGAAGATGATGAATTTGCTTTGAATGAGGTATGAACAATGAACGCACCTTGCGGTTTACAATATGACAAATTCCCAGAATATCTCACGTGTTTCTGCTCGAGAGAACCTCTAATTCCACCTGCAACAAAATAAAAAAAATATCAGAGCCCTGCATCTTTTCTGTTTAAAAGTGAAATGAGAAGATCGAGACATACCAGATGGAGGAGTCCTCACAACAGTGGGTTTGGAGCGAAGAGATGGCGGAACATAATAGCAACTCTGTCACAATAGATTCCAGGGGAGGTAAATAACATTAAAGCTACAAAAGCAAGCTGATAATAATCCCAAGCCCAGATGGTGAGAATTAAAATATATACTATTAAACCGCAGAAGCCTCCCGCGCTTTAAAAATCCCAGACTTCAATGTACCTAGATGTATACATAAAGCCTCACAGGCCTAACTTCTACAGGGCTTTGAAAATCCTAAGTTTTTGGTCAAATCCTGGTTTGACTTTGACCGGGATGACCCCGCGGAGCTTCCAAGAAATATTTGAGCCCTCTAAGGTCCTCCGGGCAGGCCGCACCGGACTTTTATCCCAGGCTATCTTTATCCAAACTCGAATAATTTTTTCATTGAAAATACTAATTAGATTATAGAAAAAAAAAATCTAAGTAATCCATGTTCCATCAACATAAATATTGTCATTGGTCAATTTGTTTGTTGATTTATTAAGAAATTAATCGATTCCCAAATAACTGATATTTTTATTCATGTATATATATAAGCATAAAATTAATTATTTTTAGTTTGTACCAACCAAGTGTAAACACATAAAATTTATACAAATCTTTAGTCTGTAGACCCTAGGGGCTAGGACATAGTGCAAAACAAAGTCTTTTCGACTTATATAGTATTTTTGAGTTTTACAACCTTTTGCAATACTATACAAGACTAAAATACTTTATTCTCCACTATTTCTTGCAATGGTGTAACGGGTTGACAATTAAAGTGGTCTACGCTGAACTTTAACTTAGATCTAAATACTATAATAACCGGGCTTTATTCAGGCCGGATTTATTATATATAATATTATTCAATTACCTGGAAGAAAGGATGCCGAAGAGCCTCTGAGGCTGTTGGCCTCTTGCAAGGATCCCAGGAACACAGTGACTGGCATTTTTAAAAGAAAACAATAAATTGAGAACTATACAGAAGTAAAATTATATAGCCAACTCAAACTGGGAAAAAGGTACTCAACAGAGGAATGAAACTATATAAGTAAAAAACAAGCACTTACCTTAATAAGGCTAATTGCATCCTTGCTAGCAGATGGTAATAGTATAGAAAGGGGAACACCCGCAAGCTGTTGTTGGAAAATAGAAGCAGAAAAATTTGTCAATTTTTTTGGATATAACAATCTGTGTAAGTAATATAATCCCGCGTTGCAGTACCAAGAGGCATGAATTCTAAATCACCTTAGGAAACTGAAAGTTGGCAGCACTTGCTAGTTCAAGCCCTTCAGCCCATTGAAATTCTGTTGGACTGCCAATAACACTGCATATTTTGTAGATTTCATCTGCTTCACTGCAACAAAGATTAAGTGATTAACAACATAACTTTCCACGTTAGAATGCCAAAGAGATGACATCTACATAAGTTAGTTATATTCTGATCCTTGCCCCACACCAACAAATAGAATATATATGTCCCCGACTCCCAGGTTAGTCAGGAAAGTAAAAAGAATATTCTTCACAGACATTCATATAAAAAGAAGTAAATAATGCCGGCCCTTGCATCAAGATATTGTTAAAAACCCTTTCTTTTGTGGTGACTCGGAGATGTCGTGCACATGGAGCAACCACCCTGCTCTGTTGCTCAGATTGGTCAAGATTGGTATGTAAGCTGTAGAAATCTTACAACAGGAGGTAGGTTTAAGCTGTATTAACTATTAACTTTTAGTTAGAAGAGAGGTGAGAAAGATCACTCTATGTTTTATCATGAGTGTGGAAATTTCTTTTGGTAGTCTATATGGATGGCACAGTCATTACTGGCAACGATTAACAGTGAGTTTGGAATCTTAGGTCCTATTTCGTGCAGCAACTTGAGGTCGAGTATGAAGTTAAATTAAAATATTCCTAGGTACTGAGGTAGCTCAGAAAAGGGGTTCTTTTCCTCAACACAATCAAGCAAGCATGTCTCCAACTTGCTACACGAAACACTAGGTTAGAGTCGAGAACAGATGAGTCACTTACAGGTAGTAGTTATTAAAGAATCCTGACCAATAAAGAAGACGAGTAGGTAAGATAACTTAGTGTACAGCTATTTGACCAGATATTGCCCTTCCGGTTACTGTTGTAAGCCCATTACACTCTTCTAGAAAATTGCACGGGGATGCAGTTATTTAGATTCTAAAGTATCTAAAACCCTGTATGTGTTTTTTGATTTGGTGATCATGGATATATGAGAGTTGGAAGCTTTTCGACGCTGACTGATTTGAGAACTCTGTTAGACAAGAGCACAACTACAGGATAGAATTTCTTAATTGGCAGTAATGTGGGGTCCTAGAAAAGTAACAAGTAACATTTAGTATCACGTTGAAATGCAAAATCTAAATATATAGTGATGCTGTCATCGCCTGAGTTGATTTGGTTAATGAATTTGTTAACAGAGCTTCAGCAGCTGGTTCCCCAACATTTTGGTGTTTGCATCAATCCATGTTTAATGAATTAACTAGTGATAATGAACTTAACTGTCATTTTGTTTGTGAAAAGATTGAAGGCGTCATTTCAACATGGCATGTGCAGGAAGGTGAACTTGCTCATATATATTGTGGGACCATCACAAATCACTTATCTTCATAACAATGAGGGCATTCTTGATTTATATGCACCAGAACTCCAGCTTGACAAGGAGTTTTAGATAAATATTGGTGGTTTTCGGATAACTATTAGCAAATATAGTTATAAACAGGTTTTTGTAATCTTGGAGATTCTTCCGAGCAATCACTTTGTGGTTATACAAGGAGTCTAAGATGTAATCTCTTTTATGTAACATAAATAATATGTGTTACAGCTGGAAAATGGAAATCGGAAAGAACAGGATTTCAACAAACTTTTCATTACTCAAGTAGTGTGATTAGAAAGAAATAATATAAAAAGAAAAATATACCTTAAACCTGGAAAAAGGGGGCGTAGAGTCAACAGTTCAGCAATAATTGCACCCATAGCCCACATATCTGTCCAGTAAGGCAAAATACAATGCAAAGCTTTAGAATTGTGGTTTTATAACAGCTTAGCAGACAATGGTTTATTTTTTATTATGACTCACCAACTGCTGAACCATAAGCTGGAGACATAAGCAGAACTTCAGGTGCCCGATACCTGATATTTTTAAACCTTAGGCACCCCAAAAAGAAAATGGAAAAGAAAAAGAAGAATAAAATGGGCATCAAAGAACTGTTAGGAAATGTTACTTACCAGCGCGTCGAGACATACTCTGTATATGGTGGTGAAGAATTGATTTCACGAGCTAGACCAAAATCAGCAATCTTTATGATGTCTTTAGAAACCAGCAAATTTTCTGCCAGTCAAGAAATTGGAAAATTGCAGATATAAATATATATTATACATAGGCAAGCAATAACTCATGAAAGAAGTAACCCAAACACAATCCACGGAAGCAGGAACGACTTCCTGCAATTAAAGGGAAAACAAGCAATACATGCACCTGGAATCTGAAGGACATTGACAATTCCATATGCAACATACTTCAACGTGTTCCCTCTACAACAAGATGTTACTAAAATTTTACATACATTTTGCAGGCAACTTACTGTCCTAATGAATCTAAGTTGTCTAACTCTAAAGCTTTGCACTGATATGTCACACACTAGCACAGCACTAACTTAAAAAATAAGAGTTCCAAGGTTCAAGTCTCATTAGAGGCATGTGTGAGCGAGTACTTAAATTTCCGTAATTGACCTTTACCAAGAAAAGAACAAAGAAACACTCATCGATTATAGCCAATTATTTTTAAGATATTGGACAAGGTGTAATAAACTCAATCTAGGGCCAACTACAATTTCTATCTTCGGGTATTATTTAAAGGGAGCACTTTTTGTCTGTCGTATCCTGCCATAGGAGGAAGAATATATTATAGAACTAGTATACAATTATCCATTTTATTCCTTCCTTGGCACTTTATTATCCCCTTTTAATCTATCATTATCCCTCATGACCCTCCATACCTTGTCCTTCTCATGCAAGTATTTGACATGTCAATTTGCAATGTTTGAGGCGCTTTTAGTATTCTAAGTCTTAACACAACATTTGTAAGGAATTTATTTGGTATTATGACGCAGAAAGGAATCATAACAAACAAGAACACCAGCGTGCTCTTGTAAAAGAAAACTGAAATCCACCAGAATTGGAATAAATTCTGAATTTTATTTTTTAATATCAAAAAGCTTCCGTGAACACTGAACAATGTTTAATGAGCCTCGTATACTAGCTCTCCAAACCCTAATCCGAATTAATATAATAATCCTAATTAAAATATACTCAAATAATAAATCAATAGCAACTACCGAAAATACTATATATAACACACGTAAAAACTGTTTATAACTGTTTTCGTGCAGTCAAGTTTCTCTTCAAACTCCCAGCCCTGTTGTTTTAAATCATATTATATCAACTTGTTGTGCAATTATTCATATTATGATTCTTAAAAACAGCAACTATTGTATATATTCCAACCTCTCCCAATCTAGTTCACCCAGTGAAGTAAAATGGTCACCTGGCTTAAGGTCCCGGTGAAAATATCCACGTTGTTGCATGTAAGCAAGACCTTGAAATACTTGAAAGCACCAATTTCTTACTTCAGTTTCTGAGAAGAGATTTCTCCTGTCCTTCATAAGCTGGTAGAGATTGCATTCCTGCAAATGGAATTAATGTCTTGCTTTAAGTTAAAAAGGCAACCAAATGATCATGAAGAAAAAATACGATAGATAAAGCCAATTACCATGTATTCAAAGACAAAGTACAAGATGTCCTTTTCTCTGATAACTTCCTTGAGCTTCACGATATTGGAATGGCTCATTTTCCGAAGTGACTGCCAATAAACAAGACTATATTTTTTTGTCCGGATGAAAAAACCTTACTGTAAAACAAAAAACAGAAGTAGCTACCTTGACTTCTCTTAGATTAATGCATTCTTCCCAAGTATAGTATTTCCTCTTCATTTTCTTGATAGCAACCTGTTAAACTAAGCTTTTAGAATAAAGCCAAAAAAAGACAAGCCAGTACATGCTACATATCCCAGCAGCTTCACCAATGATTTCAACAAATCCATTATAAAAATTCAATCAGTCAAAAAATATACTTACAACTTCACCAGTCTGCTTATTCATAGCTCTCCAGACATTTCCAAACGTGCCATTGCCAACTTCATTGATTATATTGTACCTGTATCGTCCAAAGTTGATAAGAGTATTCTGGAGCAAACAGTGAAAAGTTACCATGTAAATACAACACACGGCTCACCTATCCATTCTTGCGGCCTCAGATTCTATCAACCTCTTATTTAGAAGGATGGTATGAGAAAATACAAAAAATCAGGGTTTCTTCTACTAGGTAACTACTCAATAATCCTATATAGTGTAAGCTAAAAGTCACACTTGTACGTCTGAATGCACTATTAATTCTCTCCTGTTCCAGGCATGAGCACAAAACTAGAGATCTTTTGATAGACAAGCATCACAACTTTATTCTCGATATATAGCTAAAAATGGCCTTGAGGGACTGTCAGGCACAAAAAGTAAAGGAGATAGAACTGCAGATCATCTTGACAGAAGCTGAGAAAAAGGCGTAGTATAATAGACAGTATATGGAGCCTCCATGATCAGAACATAACCAACAGCTATCACAGGTTTGATAACAGCAAACTCATTATTGAATACTCAATTTGATGCCTGATCTACAGTCAACAGTTTATGGTAGTTCTAACAGGTAACATGAGAAGAGAATAAGTTATCGCCCTAAAAACACTCAGTGCAGCAGATTCTAAAATCTGACGAAGGCATCGATTTTCTTCATGTAATTGCAGATTTCATCCCTGTGATAAGAAGATAAATTACATCGAAGTTAGCACTATCTTCAAAATTTCAATATATTGATAGATGAGACCACAAGAAACAAATGGAATTAAAGGAGTACCCGTGAAAGCAATTTTCAAAGTATCTCGAATCAATATCTATCGGCAATGCACTAGCATCCACAAGATTCGTACAAATATATGTCAATAAGATGAAGTTAAACAGTATATCACACTCTTACAAGTAAATGATATACAGCTTACTTGTCGATGTGAGCTAAAGAATCATTACTCAACCTAGAAGAAATATGCATCACGGCTCCCGTACTGATTAAAAGCCAGTTCACTAAGTACAGTTAACAAAGGAAATAAGAAATAAGTTTCCAAGAATGAGAAAACGCCAGTCACGCAATTCCTGGAAATTAAACACCACGCCCTGGAAGCAATTTGACCATATGAATGTTCTCTCCATGTCTAAGAGAAGTTTTATAATTTTGAATAGAAGTCTGCGTCAACCTGTATATGCGCAAAAGAAATAATCAAGACTCGGGAAATTAGCTCAAAAGACAAATCAACTTAATATTAAAAAAAATTGTTAAACAAAGATTATGAAATTACTGTTGGTAACTGAAAGATGTCCCAGATAAAAGTGTACTGGCTTACTATATAATAATGTGCCACTTAAACATGTTACATCAAATGCCTATTTCAATGAATAACCAAACGAAGATCACACTTTAAGATGATTATTTTGGTGGCCAAAACCATAGCGACAACAAATCCCTTCTCCCAGCGCTACACAATCGACATATGCAGCAAACTTCAATTCAAATTCCAATATCCCACACATGAACTTATATCACCCAAACTAATCTGCTCAAAAATACTAATGCTATCAAAAGCCTGTATCTATTTACACTATTCAACTTACTGCTTATTAAAAATAATACACAAAAGGCACGACCTATAATCCGTCTCTTCACACCGCCCTCATCACTCCATTAATCTCACATTATAACCTATAGTAGTTCAAATATCTCGTCCTCCTCTATATATAAAAAGCACGCCCCCAAAACAACCTTTGTCTCAAACACACATTCTAGTTCTCCATTAAATCTGACATTATAGCCTATAGTAGTTCAAACACATCGTCCTTCTCTACACGTCTCCTCTATATATAAAAAGCACGCACATAAAAACAACATTCATCTCAATCATACATTTTTTCGGAACTTCAAATTTATCATAATATTACAGAAACAATTACTAGCCAAATCTCCGTAATTAACAAAAATTCAAAATCACAAAACTCCCAAAAACAAATAATAATAATAATAATAATAATAATAATAATAATAACCTCGAAAACCTATTGAAATTCATCCAATCAAACACACAATTCAAACCAAAAACTATACAATTACACAATCCACACATAATCAATCACATCAAAACACAATAATAATCAATTATACATATACAAACACATCAATTGAAAGACAACATATAGATACATATATAGATATATATGGATGTGATTATACCTAGAGGCGATGACTCCAGACCTCTAAAATCCTCTAAATATCGGAAAACTCCGCCTTTCGCCAGCCTTTTTTTATCCCCTTTTCTGTGTGTGTTTGTGTGTGTATTTGAGGTGCCTATATATATTGTGGAGGCTGAAACAACGTTACATTATAGAGAACCTAATAGGAAAATGACACGTGGAGATGAATGTATAACGTGATTTAAATGTTAGGTGATGGTTAGACATGCATTTCCAACCAGTTGTGCCCCCTCCCCCTTGTTTCGTTTTGTTTTTACAATTTTGCCGACTAAGAGTTTATTAATTTTTTATAAACTTCTAAATAAACTTACAAAAATGTCATGTATCCAAATTGGTCATCAAAATCGCTATCTAAATAGGATAATTATCAAATAGATCGTTTATTCCACTCAAATATATCAAGCGGGTCACTGAAAATTCTTGATCTTCATTGAATCGCTCATTAGATAAAATGTAACACTCTGTTTAATATTTTAATAGTGATAAATGTAAAAAAAAAATTGATCTAACATTATAATAATTAGTTTTACAATATATTCATCCACTTAAATACATCTGCATTGAGTTTTTAAGGTTATTTGTAATTTTTCAATTGTAATTGATTTAACATGAATATTAAAAGATTCATGTGAAGTGCATGTAGACAAATTTAACATAATACGTTTATTTTTAACTATAAACTCAATATAAACTAAAGATAGTGCAATCACTCGGTTATATCCTGGATGGTTAACTTTCATAATTATAAATTTATTAAATCTTACCAGCTTTTTACAAACACACATAATCAAAATAGTGCCAACATATAAAAATTCAATCACCGCACTTTCTTTACAATTTTTTGTTAAGTTGTACGCACTAAAAAATGCCCGTCCGATTGGTAAGGTTTTTACCGGAACCAATCGACTATTAATTAATTAATTATTTAAGAGGAGTCATGGAAAGAACATGCTCAAATTAACGATTAATTTATTTTTCAAAACTCGCTGCACCTGCACGAGCCCTTCCCACTATTGGTAAAAGTACAACGAGAAGGACCCGGTACATTCACACTACGCTCTACTTGTTGTAAATGGATCTGGTGTGTTCATACTATTGCTCCATTGATCATGCCACATTAGGTGGGAATAAATTTTTTTATTATTAGGTTACGGCCCGTGCATCGCTCTTTAACACTCTTGGTTAGTATTTATATATTTTAATTTTTTTTATATAATTTTATTAAAATTTAATATAAATAATTAAATAATATATAATGATTATATAGTTATAATTTCAAGTTAGGTTCAAATAGTATATTATTGATGAGATCTTATTCATATATAACAATGTAAATGTTTATTCTTGGTGAGTGAGATTCAAATATGAAAACTTATATGTATCTTTATAAATAATATAAATATTTATTATTAATGAGATTCGAACCTCAGAACTTATATGTATTTTTATAAATAATAATATAAATATTTGTTGTTGACACGATTCGAACCTGAGAACTTGTGGAGTGTATTTTTTTAGTATTTAGATCTAACGACTCTGATTATTTGATGAAGAAGATCCGACGGTCGTGATAGAAAGGGATAACCAAAATGAGGGGTTAACTAAACTACAAATTATACATCATTCCAGCTATTATAGTGTTGACGGAGGAATCTGGTAACAACAAAGATTGAGGTTTCTCGCCGGAACCAAGATCTGCGACGGTGGTTCTTTGCCGGAAACTTAAGCGGTGTGTGATTAATTGTAGTTGTTTTAGGCTGAGATTGATCAGAGTAAGTGGTGGCTCTCTTATCAGCTCTCAACTTCTTACTCTCTCAATGTGCCTACGTACCCTTTATATAGGGATCAAACCTGACGTAGTTCTTGTAGAACAGGAAGTCTAATGATTCTAGACTTCTTACTCCTAAGCCCAGTAGAAGCCTATCCGATATCCACCTTCCGCTAGCTTTAGGAATGTCCAACTATGAGGCCCAACCGCAAAGGCCCAAGGCTCGTCCGTAATCGTAGGACTTCACGGATAGTGCATCTCCCTGCGCAAGGATAACACTCCGCTACAGCTATCTCCCTTGATTTACGAACACAGGTATAGCCACGGTTCACCCCAAATGCCAGACGCATCCCTGTCCCCCGAATGAGGATAACCCACCAGATAGCAGGACAGGTGATCCCAAGCTCTTGGGTGCAAAGTGCAGGATGACTCCAAAGTTCTCCAACGAGGACACCCGTTGAATACAAGAACAGAGCTCCCAAAGCACACACCAAAGTAAACCCCACATCCCCAACGAGGACACCCGTTGAATACAGGAGGAGGCCTTCAATCATCAGACATACCCCTGGAGGCCTTCAAGCTTTTCACGGACATCCCCCTCCTTGACCGTCTCAAGGAGGGAATTCTTCAAAGAATACCTGCAACAAATACATTAGTAAAAATAACCTCCATTGCTCCTCTCCATGCAAGCTTTGTCCTAAATTCAACATCAAAAAGTATATAGATCAAACACAGGACGCGTCCTCACCCTTTGGGCGCGTCCTCACCTCCATAAACCCAAACTTGTTTCCTCATCAACCGTTCCTTATAGCATTCAAGATCACAAGACACGTCCTAGAATTTAGGGCGCGTCTTCTTTTAAACCATCATGCACAATTTTTACCTCCTATGACGCGTCCTTTCTAAAGTAGGCGCGTCCTAAAGCTTCCATCAATATAAGATTTCACCTGTCAAGCACTTTCATAATTATTGACGCATCCATAATGTCTGGGCGCGTCCTTCCTTGAACATGCACTCTTCTCACCTCGTAACATATCCCTTCCCAAGTAGGCGCGTCCTCAATACTTGGACGCGTCCTCACTTTCACAACGCAACACCGAGTTTGACTGTAATTAACCCGCGTTTGACCCGAGTCAATCCAATGCCAAATTTTGGGTATAACAACTACCCCCCAAATTCCATTTACAGTTAAAAACAAAATTGGAATTTCTTTCCAAGCGAAATTTGGCTCAAAATATGTGGACGCGTCATGAGAGGAAGACGCGTCTTACTTTCAACTTCTGCATGTGGTGTACAGCTGTCGTCCTTAGAGTCGACCTTCTTCTATAAATACCCTAGTTGCACCATACCATCACCACCATCTCTTTTTCTCTCTCACACAACCGCCATTGCCGCCTTTTCAAGCAGCAGTTTCGAGGTCCAAATTCTGGTGATCTATCCAGCCATTTCCCTATTTTTTTAGCTCAATCCAACCGCCAACTCATAAGGTATACAAATCTTCCTTTACTTTCTCATTTAATTAAGTAAATCGAGTTTAATGAGCAAAAACCCGTTCATATGCTTCGAGTTTCCATGCACCATTCTTAGCACTCCTTGTATGTATATGTGTATATATATGTAATTGTCTCATACTTTGCTTCTTCAATCTTGTAGTCGCATGTTTCTAGTTTATTAGAGAATTCTCCCAAAATCAACTATAATCTATTAAGATTCTAATGCATTGCAACCATAACAGACGCGTCCTCCCGTCAGGGCGCGTCTTATATCCTCTTTAGACACGTTTAAGCTGTTCCGAGCAAATGTAACATAGGGCCAGAGGCATTTTAGGACGCGTCATTATAACACCCCCCTGCGGTAGATATTTAGGTCGCGTCTTCACAGTATCCCCTCTTTTTATATATATATGGACGCGTCCTCAGATGTTTATTCCTTATTTTGCAGCTGGAGGACGCGTCTTCTTCTTCACCATTTCACCCGTTTAAAGCACTCAACAAACGTATTGGAACCTATTCCCCACACCTGTTCTCTTTTAAACCCGACTTTCCCAACATCCACAGGACGAATTCCTTCCTTAGAGCAGAAAGACGCGTCTTCCGTTCCCTTAAATCAAAAAACTCAATAATGTCCGATTCCAGCTCTGACTCCATGGACCATGTTCCCATAATTTCAAGAATGGAAAAGAAGGAAGTCAAAAGGCAAAGAACTCCAATTCTCCATACAAGGGTCGCCATCGAAGATTGGACGGACGACGAAATTATCCCTTCCACAAGCCAAAAACCTCAAGGAATGGCCATTTCTGATATGGACGCGTCAAACACACAGGGCGCGTCGTCCTTGTTAGGTCACACTTTCACTGTAGAGGGGGTGAATACAGTGTTTATTACAATCAAATCAAACTTCAAGAATTTATGTAACAGAAAACAAACTTTATTTAAACAATAAACTCTGTTACAATCTGGAACTGTTATCTCTCAGTGATGAACAAAATATCACGAGAGCTGCTAGGGTTATAATAAATAATATTCTCGATAATGATAACACTTATAGTGTAAACCCTACGTCTGTGTTTATATACTACACAGTTACAAGATAATCGCTAATTGATATGGAATATAATTCTGCTTCCTAAAATATATCAATCAGATATCTTCTATTCCAAGTATTCCATTCTTCACGGAATTCCTTCTTCATGCATATCTCTTCTTATGTTTATCTTGATCTTCTTAACTTTAATCAGCTACTGTCCTTATCTGATCGTCCTTCAGCACTTAAGTTCTGATATCTATCTCCTGATAACATAAGTACTGATATCCCTTAAGTTCTGACTTCCAGTATAAGTACTGATCAGTTAAGTACTGATTTGTTCTGTTCAAATAAGATCTGAAATCTAAACATAAAACATATTAGCCATGACATTATCAAATATATCTAACAATCTCCCCCAACTTGTAAATTAACAAAATATACAAGTTTAACAGATATTTGATGATGTCAAAAACATTAAGTACAAATGCATGAGAAATAGACAAGATAACTACAACTTACAGTCCTTAAAGTTTTTACCAATTCAACTTCTGATAACAACTTCAATCTGTATAAATATCAGAATTTAAGCAGTTGTAGATCTTCGACTTGGCTTCATCATTTTCTGATCTCTCTGATGTCAGGAGTTGTTCTGAGATAATTCTTCAACAAACATTTCTCAGCATATCTGAGTTCATCAATCATTCTCCGTTTGACATCTTTAAGCTCTGCAGTATCTTCACCAGTTTGAAATATTGCAGCTCTGAGATCATTAATCTTTGCTTTTCTCAACTCCCGATCTAGTCTTATGACATAAGCTTTGTTAGACTCTAGATTGAATTCAAGCCCCTTAATACCAAGATATGTTCTGATCTGTGCAGTATTAGGCTTCATATCAACAATATCACCATTGTGATTTCTGTACTTTGGAACATATCTGCTGTCAGACTTAACAGAATAAAGTCTTTTCTGTCTCTGAATCTGTTCCTTTAAGTAGTTTGCAGCAGTCTCTGTTATTCTGTCATCCACTTGAAGTAAGAATAATACATGCTCCAATTCTTCAAAATACTTCAATGGAATGGCATTTTGTCTTATATGATAAACCCTACCATCTGTCATGAAATACAACATGATGTATTCTTTCAAGTAGGTATGGTAAACCATCTGTACAGATTCTAGTTGATTCAATCTCTCAGGAGTTGCTCCAATACCTGGTTCACTCAAGGAAGTTGGATCATCGGTAGTGTTGTGTACTCTTCTTTCATCAGCACTTCCCAATCCAGTTTTATCTCTAGCTTCCTTTCCAGTAACTACTCTTGCTTCAAAACCACTTGAAGTAGTCTTCAAAGATTGAGACTGTTTTGCTTTAGTGAATCCTGGTAGGAGTGTTTTAGATTTATTTTCTGATATCAAGTTAATTTGAGCACTGTCAGAGGTTACTTGCTTCTTCTGAATATCAGAACTTACAATTTCTTGACTCTGAACAACTTGAGCCATGTCAGAGGTTGTTTTAAGAACTTTTCTTGAAGTCAGAGCAAGATTATCTTTTCCATCAGTAATTTCTTCTTCCTCAGGAGGTACATAAGGCTTGATAGGTTCACCAACCTTTTCTTTACCCTTGGATCTTGGATCTATCTGTGGTTGTGATCTAGCCAAAGTTTCTTCAGTATGTATCCTTTCTTTGATCACAATGCCTTTAGGTTTTGGAAGTAACTTTTTACCAGAAGCTTCAGATTTAGATGTGACTTTCTCTGATTTAAGTCTGGCTTCTTCTTCCTTTAAACTTTCCAAGTCCATCCCTGGATTTTCTTGAAGAAATAACTGTCTTGACATTTCCTCATCAAGATCTAGAAGTTCATCAGAACTTATCCTTTTACCAGCAGCAGAACTTATTCTTTTCCCAGTATCAGAACTTATTCTGTGACTAGCTTGTCTTGATGTAAACCTTCTACCTTGACTATGACCACTACCCATTCCAGAGTTTCCTTGGTCATCTTTTCCATCATCCTTTCCTTGCAGTGACTTGTTGGTTTTGCATTTGGACTTAATTACCTTCTCCCCCTTTTTGGCATCAGCAGGTAATAAAAGAGAGATAAGTAGTTCCACTGAGGTCTGGATTTCAGTAAGTTGCGATTGCTGAGAAGCTTGATTTGTCAGAATTTGATCAATCTGAGCTTGTTGCTTCTCTTGAGTTTTCTCAATATAAGCAACCCTGTCAATGGTAGGTTGGAAGAACTTTTTCTTATCAAGTTTCCAAACTTGTTCCTGTTTAATAAAGTTCTCCTGAATCTTGTGTAGCTCTGCATGAGTGTTGGAATGAAGACCTTGTAGATGTTTAGTACTCAATGCAGTGACTCTAAGCTGGATTTTAAAATCATCAGAATGTAACATTTCATCAGCTTTAGTCAAGTGCTCAGCAAGATGTAAAGCATTTGGAACACATGAAACTGAGTTCCATTCCTTAGTCCACTCCTGACCTGCAGGAGTTTCACTCCAAGGTACTGGTGCATCCCTGATAACAAACTCCTTTAGCAGTTCAGACTTAGGAGGAGTATGTCCTGAAGGACCTGCTTCATCAGCATCTACAGTTGTAGCAGCTTCACCAGTATCTCCAACATTTGCAGCATCAGAACTTAAAGAATCAGTATCTTCTGATAAGACAACTGTATGAGTAGCAATGGAGGCTTCAACATCCTCTAATTGCTGATCTGATACTAAGTTCTGATCAACAGCCATATCCTGATGCTCACCTAAAATCTGATCATCATCTTGATGCAGAGAAGGTGTTAGTGATAACTCAGGAGTTTGAACAGCATCAGTAACAGGTGTTGTGGAAGGATTGTTTGCTGTTGGAGCTTCTAAGAAAAGTATTTCAGGCACAACCAAGTTCTGAATATCAATTTCAGCACTTGTGCCTGGATCAACAAGAGATATAGAAGGTGAATTAGCCTTGTCAGATACAGGTTCCTGAGATGGAGTTGATGGAGAAGAAGTGACTGGAGCAAATTCCTTGTCTTGTGAGATCAGAGATTCCTGATCCCCTTCCTTAGCTGCTTCCTCCTCATCATCTGAAACTGGCCTCTGTGCCCTCTGTTTCTTGTACTTCCTTGTTGATTTGGATTCCTTGGGAGTTGCAGGAACCGTCATACGTCTAAGCCTCTTGAGAAGCCTAGAACCCCCAATTGCAGAATCCTTCTGAGAAGTTGCCTTCTCAGCTTCATCTATCATAGGTTCTGAAGAGGGAATCTGATCCTCAGAATCTGATTCATCTCTCAAAGTAATCCTCCTCTTCTTCTGAGATGTTTGAGGAACAGTCTTTGTTCTCTTTGGCTGAGAGGATGTAGGCTTCACAGTAGGTGCTGAAGAAGAAGGTTGAGCAGTCTGTGAAGTGGAGAGATAGGATTTGAGATAAGTTCTGAGGGTAGGTTGAGTAGAATGAGAGGTAGGGACTGAGGTTGATGGATTTTGGTTATGGTGAGTTGGTTGAACATTTGAGTAAACAGATTTGTAAGTAGCAGGATCAGCATTTACCAGAATCTGTTTCACAGGCTGAGGAATCTGTAATTGTCTCACCATTGATTTCTTTGTGTCAGCATTTATCAGGTCGTTAAAGTACCTTTTTGCAACCTTAAAAGGTGGGGTTTGAGTGCTGACTAACTGGGGTTCAGCAGTACAATACGTATAAATAAGTTGACAGAATCTAGCAAAATAAACAACATCTCGATCCTCTGTCATCCTATCCCCAATAAAACCAATTATTCCAGTTGCAAAATCAAAATGAGTTTGATGGATAATAGCATACCCGATGTGCTGACTCAGAATTGGGATGGCATCAAAATTTGAACACTTGTTGCCAAAAGCCTTGGTGATGCAATCGAAGAAGAAACTCCATTCTCTTCTGATATTAGCCCGTTTCAACTGTCCAAGTTTCGTCAGACTCTTTTCATATCCCAAATCAGTCATTAACCCCCGAAGGTCTGATTCCTCTGGTATAGAGAAGGTACAATCTTCTGGAAGATGTAATGCTCTTCGTACTGTACCAGGAGTGACTACATAGGAAGAATCACCCACTTGGAAGATAATACTGGGAGTTCCTCGTTTACCACCATCATCATAAACTCCAGTCCTCCAGAACCGCAGAACTTGTTGACTTGAAAATAATTCAGGCTGAGTTAAGGCGTACCCAACCTCACTATGTGCAAGAAGATCTTGCACAAAATGCAATTCAGATGGAGCTTCAGCATGATCAAGAATTGCAGCATAGTTGTTTGGAACAAACTTTGCTCCATCAATGATTAAATCCTTTGGTGCCATGTGAAAAAATATTGAAATTCAAGTATGCCTGTTAGGTGTGTGAGATAATGTATGTATGAAAAACCAACGTGAGAAAGAATGAGAAAGAGAGTAAAAGTAAGAAGAGAGATAAAGTATAAAGAAAGTAAAAGATTAAAGAAATCTTCTCTCTGTTGTTCTTATACTCGAAGAAAAATGTTACCGTTGGACACCTGTCAGACATGCAGTAATAACGGGTAGTTACTGGGCTCGAGAAAACAGAAATGATTACTTATCCAGTTGCCTTGTTTCAAGGAAAAACCATTTCAGTTATCAAGAGACACAGGTTTAATTCAAAATTGAAACCGTTAGCACTGATTGAATTGTTTTTCACTGCAACATTAATATTCTGAAAATGAATCATGTTAAAAATGACCGAGATAATTTCGATGAATAAGTGCTGACAAAGAATCAGAACTTAAATAAAGACAAAATTTAAATGGTCATCAGAATATCAAGCAGGATTTAACAACACAGATAAAATAACTCAGAGACAAAATCTTGAAGTAAAAACAGTTTTCATTAATATATCAAGTCAATACATATATGAAATAGAAATTACATCAATACAAGATTTTCCCTAAGCTTCTAATCCTAACGTCAACAGCTTTAGTCTTAGCTAAGAAGCCTGTCAAAGCTGAGGATGAAGAAGAACAGGAAGAAGACGAGATTAAGTCATCCTCCTCTTCCTATCTTCGACAAACAAGATAGCGAGTCGAATGATTCGCTCTTGCTGACGGATAGCTTCCCGCCTTTCCTCCTCCAGGCGCTCCAGATGGCGATGGTAATCCATCTCGAAGAATAGAAGGTGAGCCAGCACCTCCTGTGGGACAGAGTCCCAGATCTCCTCAGGAATGGCTGTTATATGCCACTCCTGCTGCCACTCGGCACAACTGAGCTCCATTGTGAAGGTTTGTGTGTTCAAAAACATGTTGTATCGAACCATTGTGTTTTTGACAGAAGAAGGAGGATAAGTGTGTGAGAAGAATGTGATGGAAAGACTGATGTGAAGTGGTTGCATATATAGGCAAGAGAATGCCAAGAGACACAAAGATATTGAATGCAGACAGGTAGAATTAATTCTACCTCGTCTCCCTAGACCTTGAAAAAGAATAACAGTCATTGGAAAAGGAATGTACACATGTAACAAGAGTGAACTGTGCAAGGACGAGTGCCATTATGTTTTAACCATAGACTATTAATCTTCCACTTCAACATTTCGAAATTAATCTGAGACTGTTACCAAATTTTACTCACAGATAAGTCAAGTAAAGGGTTAGACTGAAAAATCAGAACTTAGACCTATACCAGAACTTAACAGTCATCAGAACATAATGTCTTAACTCGAACAAGGAATATCTATCTTAGTAAATACTCATACAAGTTCTTAGTTATGAACGTCAGAACTTAATCATCAGAACGTGTAACTAGAACTTGTCCTCAGAATTTGTGCAAAAGTGACACAATGACTGTTGATCTAAAATAACATAGACCACCACAGAAATTTCATCATTCATATGGAGTGATGTGTGTGTGCATTAAGCTAAATAACAGACAAAGAGTAAAGTCTGATCTACTTCAGTACATCTTAGAAATAAGTCATAATTAAAATTTTGCTAAAGAGCTGCCATTATCCTGAAACCTACTGATAAATGAGTTCATGCATGAGTTCACCTCTACTGTTTTTGTGCTAATTTTATGCATCTTTTGAAATTCTATTTTACAGAGGCTTCTCAGTGTAAGTGAGTCACGACTGTTTATCAGAATTTATGCTATTATCAGAGTATTTCTCCAGTAATCATAGAGTGTGAAAAGTCACCAAGAAAATATTTTGCTTTTCTAATGCATATTTACTTAATACCAGCAATGCACTTGGGTCGTCCCTTTCACATTTTTACTCTAGATCTCAAAAGAGTACCTGATATTATTCTTTGATTATTGTTCTTCTTCTTTTGATAAGTGAGGTTTATCAGCACTTAGTACATTCAGCAGTTTTACTAGAATCAGAACTTAAACAGATGAGTAGCATTATTCTAATTTGTGACTTAGTAATAAGATATACAAAGTAAACTTAACTAAGCTCAGTTATCAGAATTTGCTTGTGTCATAAGATTTCCACAGAAATAATTACTTCTTTCATGGGATCATTTGTTTATTGAAGACTAGTAGGTCAGTATCTAGCACAGTTATCCTCATAGGATTGAATAGTTACTGAAACAGACATATCACTTATCAGAGTTTAGAAACATATATCAGACAACAGTCAGTACTTAAAGACATTTATCAATTAATGCACAGAATATACAAAGAGATTAATTCTGTAAATACTGATCATAAAGTCTGATAACATAGAACAAGTTTAAGCAGATTTAGAGAAAGAACCTGAAATCATTCCAAGTTCATTTACCAATTTTGAAAAGGTAGCTTCACACAGTGGTTTTGTGAAGATATCTGCTACTTGTTGATCTGTGGGAACAAAATGCAATTCCACTGTACCTTCATCCACATGTTCCCTGATGAAATGGTACCTGATGCTGATGTGCTTTGTCATAGAGTGTTGAACTGGATTACCTGTCATAGCAATAGCACTTTGATTATCACAGTAAATAGGGATTTTGAAATACGTTAACCCATAATCTAGTAACTGATTCTTCATCCAGAGAATCTGTGCACAGCAGCTTCCTGCAGCAATATACTCTGCTTCTGCAGTTGATGTGGAAATTGACTTTTGTTTCTTGCTATACCAAGAAACCAACCTGCCTCCAAGAAATTGGCAGCTACCACTTGTGCTTTTCCTGTCAATTTTGCAACCTGCAAAATCTGCATCTGAGTAACCTATTAATTTAAAATCTGATTCTCTAGGATACCATAATCCTAGATCAGCTGTTCCTTTAAGATACTTAAAGATTCTTTTTACAGCTGTTAAGTGAGGTTCTCTTGGATCTGCTTGAAATCTTGCACAAAGACAGGTAGCAAACATGATATCTGGTCTACTAGCAGTTAGATAGAGAAGTGAGCCAATCATACCTCTGTAATCAGTAATATCTACTGAATTACCAGTATCCTTATCCAGTTTTGTTGCAGTGGCCATGGGAGTGGATGCACTTGAACAGTCTTGCATTCCAAATTTTTTCAGCAAGTTTCTGGTGTACTTAGATTGACAAATAAAAGTTCCTTCTTCACTCTGCTTGACTTGAAGGCCCAGAAAATAACTAAGTTCTCCCATCATACTCATCTGATATCTTGACTGCATTAGGTTGGCAAACTTTTTGCAAAGTTTGTCATTTGGAGACCCAAAAATAATATCATCAACATAAATCTGGATCAAAAGTAAGTCCTTGCCATGGTTGAGATAGAACAATGTTTTGTCAATAGTTCCTCTGTTGAATCCACTTTCCAGAAGAAACTGAGCTAAAGTCTCATACCATGCTCTAGGAGCTTGCTTAAGTCCATAAAGTGCTTTATCAAGCCTGTAGACATAATCTGGATGTTTGGAATCTACAAAGCCTGGAGGTTGTTCAACATATACTTCCTCTTCCAATTCTCCATTGAGAAAAGCATTTTTCACATCCATTTGAAAGACAGTAAACTTTTTGTGAGCAGCATAAGCCATGAATATCCTTATGGCTTCTAACCTAGCAACTGGAGCAAATGTTTCATCATAGTCAATTCCCTCCTGTTGAGAATATCCTTTTGCAACCAGCCTTGCCTTGTTCCTTACAATTATGCCATCACTGTCAGTTTTGTTTCTGAATACCCACTTTGTACCAACAACCGATCTATTCTTGGGTCTTGGCACTAAGGTCCAGACTTTGTTTCTTTCAAATTCATTCAACTCTTCCTGCATTGCTTGCACCCAATCAGCATCTTGAAGAGCTTCTTCCACTTTCTTTGGCTCAGACTGAGAGAGAAAAGAATTGTAAAGACATTCATTCGAAGTACCTGTTCTAGTTCTGACACCTGCCTCAGGATTTCCAATTATTAAATCAGGTGTATGTGATTTTGTCCACTTCCTTGCAGATGGAAGATTTTCTCTAGAACTGGATGCTCCCCCATGATTCATGCTGTCTTCGGTTTCATTTTCTGATGCTCCCCCTGAAACTATGCTCTCTGAGTTGGATCCTTCAGTATTTAGATTTTCAGCACTGTCAGTACTTGGCTTATCAGAACTTGACGAATCAGAATTTGAAGAGCCAGATGTATGTTCTGATGCTTCTTGAGATGTGATAATATCTTGAGTATGCTCCCCCTGCATTGGTGCATCTTCCTTTGACGTAGTCACCACAGTTTCAATAACATCAGAGTTTAATCCATCAGAATTTACAGTATCAGGAGTTAGACTGTCAGGACTTGAGGTATCAGAATATGAATCTTCATTTTCAAATCTCAGCTTATCATGATCAATGCAATCTTCAAGTCCAGTGATCTTCTTGTCATCAAAAGAGACATTGATAGATTCCATGACCACTTTTGTTCTCAAATTATAGACTCTGAAGGCTTTTGTAGAAAGTGGATATCCTACAAAGATTCCCTCATCAGCTTTTAGATCAAACTTGGATAGCTGTTCAGGATGAGTCTTGAGAACAAAACACTTACATCCAAATACATGAAAGTATTTGTGATTTGGCTTTTTGTTCTTCACCATCTCATATGGTGTTTTTCCATGCTTGTTAATGAGTGTTGCATTTTGAGTAAAACAAGCAGTCTGCACAGCTTCAGCCCAGAAATAGGTTGGAAGCTTTGCTTCTTCAAGCATTGTTCGTGCAGCTTCAATTAGAGTTCTATTCTTCCTTTCAACAACTCCATTTTGCTGTGGAGTTCCAGGAGCAGAAAATTCCTGCTTTATTCCATGATTTTTGCAGAACTCTTCCATTATCAAATTCTTGAATTCAGTGTCATTATCACTCCTCAAAATTTTCACAGAATCTTTGATCAATTTATCCAGATGTTTGACATGATCAATCAGGATAGATGCAGTTTCACTTTTTGTGTGCAAGAAATACACCCATGTGTATCTGGTGAACTCATCTACTATGACCAACGCATATTTCTTCTTTGCAATAGACATGACATTCACTGGACCAAATAGATCAACATGAAGTAGATAATAAGGCTCAAGAATTGATGATTCAGTCTTGCTCTTGAACGAAGATTTTCTTTGTTTAGCCTTCTGACATGAGTCACAAAGACCATCAGGAACAAACACTGATTTTGGCAGTCCTCTCACAAGATCTTTCTTGATCAGTTCATTTATCTTGTTGAAGTTTAAATGAGAGAGTTTCTTGTGCCAATTCCAGCTTTCTTCAGTTGAGGCTCTACTCACTAAACAGATTGCAGAACCATCAGAACTTGTTGAAAGCTTAGCTTCATAAATGTTACCACGCCTGAATCCCTTCAGAACAATTTTTCCTTTAGATTTACTAACTATTTCACAATGTTCTGCAAAGAAATCAACATGATAACCTCTGTCACAGATTTGACTTATACTCAGTAAGTTGTGTTTAAGTCCTGAGACCAGAGCTACATTTTTAATAATGACATTCCCAAGATTGATATTGCCATATCCCAAAGTTTTTCCAATGTTGCCATCTCCATAAGAAACACTTGGGCCAGCTTTCTCCACAAAGTCTGATAGCAGGGCCTTATTTCCAGTCATATGTCCTGAACATCCACTGTCCAGAACTAAAATATTTTTCCTGTTGCCCTGCAATCAAAAAGACCACTAATTATTAGTTTTAAGGACCCAGACTTGCTTGGATCCTTTGGCCTTTTTAGGTTTGTTAACATTTGCAGCGGATTTAACATCAGATTTTATGTTAACAGTTTTCTTATCAGAACTTATACTAGAAGGAACAACAGAAACTTTCTTTAAAGAAGGTTTTATTTGATAATAATCATAGTACAAACTATGATATTCCTTACAAGTATAAATGGAATGCCATAAACTACCACAATGAAAACAAGGATTTTGTGGTTTGTATCTAACAGACTGACTCTTAACTCCTGACTTTGTAGATAAGGAGTTAATATTCTTATTCTTCCTGCAAAAAGAAGCCAGATGGTTAGAACTTCCACAGTTATGACATGCTTTCCTAGGAGCATCAGGAACAGATTTATAGTTATTGCTTTTATTCACACCTTCCTTTCCATTCCTGTTTTTCCTAGGTGATTTTACCTTGTTTGCATTCTTAACATCTTTCAGCTTATGCTTAAGCTGCTTCTTTGTCATTAAGCCTATGTTAACTTCAGCTGTCTTTTCCTGTTTTAGTTTGTCAGAAGCTAATTCCTTTTTAACTTCTGATTTCTCATTTTCGGATTTTTCAGTTACAAACTTAACAGGTTTTAACTTCGGCTTTTGCTTATCAACAGGCTTAATTTCTACAGTTCCTTTTTTATTTTCTCCATAGCCTAAGCCCTCTTTCCAGTTTCCACTGCTTAGCAAATTTTGAGTTGTTTTGCCAGAGTTAGTCCAAGTTCTGATAATCTCTCTCTCCTTTTCTAACTCAGTTTTTAGAGATTCATTCATTTTTAGCACTTCATCCCTAACATAAAAAGCATCATCTCTATCCTGCTGAGTTTGATGAAACATGACTAACTCTTTTTCTAAGAAATCATTTCTTTTCCTAAAAGCAAGATTTTCAGAAGTTAATCTTTCACATATTAAAGTTTGATCTCTATAACTAACAAACATGGTTTTAAGATATCTTCTCAACTCATTAATATCATCAGTATGAAAAGCATAAGTAGTCTGAGGTACCTTTGTTTCAGCAGCTTCAGAACTGCTCTCAGAACTTGATTTATCAGCATTTGCCATCAATGCATAGTTCTCCTCACTTTCAGAGTCTGAGGTGTCTGTCCAGCTTTTCTGCTTTGTGACAAGAGCTTTGCCTTTGTCATTCTTGGTCTTCTTGCAATCAGGAGATATGTGGCCTTTCTCACCACAATTATAACATTTAACATTAGCGTAATCTCCTCTGTCAGACTTTCCTCCTCTTCCTTCAGATCTTCTGAAATTCTTCTTATCAGAACTTATGCCTTTCCTGGAAAACTTCTTTCCCTTCCTGAACTTCCTGTATGCAATCTTTGTGATTCCTTTCACCATAAGAGCACACAGCTTCATTATCTCCTCATCAGCATCAGTTTCAGGCAAGCTTTCAGAATCTGAGTCATCATCACTCTCAGAACTTGATGACTCAGTATCAGATTTTATGATAAGAGCTTTACCCTTATCTTTCTTTGAGGAAGGTGGTTTGGGGGATTCCTCTTCAACCTTGAGAGCAACTGTCCTTGACTTTCCTCCTTTCCTCTTGCTTCTTTGTTCCATCTCAAGTTCATGAGTCTTGAGCATTCCATAGATTTCATCAAGAGTTGTTTCATCAAGATTGTAGTTGTCTCTTATTGTTGTTGCCTTCAAATCCCAACATTCAGGAAGAGCTAACAGGAATTTGAGGTTTGTATCTTCAAGATCATACTCCTTATTTACTAATGACAAGTCATTCAAGAGTTTGACAAATCTATCATATACATCAGTCAATGACTCATTAGTCCTAGAGTCAAAGTGTTCATACTCTTGAGTGAGTATTGTCTTCCTGTTCTTCTTAACTGTTTCAGTTCCTTGACACCTTGTCTCCAGTGCATCCCATATCTCCTTAGCAGTCTTGCAGTTGATTACCCTGTTTGACATTACATTATCAATGGCACTATGCAATAAGTGACGTACCTTGGCATCCTTAGCAATAGATGCTATATCTTCAGCAGTGTAATCATTCTTTTCCTTTGGTACGGTCATTGCTGCTTCACCTGCAACTACAACAGCGAGCTTGGTAGGTTTGTGAGGCCCTTCCTTGATTCTATCAAGGTATTCTGGATCTGTTGCTTCCAGAAACATGGTCATCCTTACCTTCCATATGGGATATTCAGATGGTCTCAATATGGGAACTCTGATAGTCTCATATCGACTCTGAGTTGATGT
Source organism: Apium graveolens (assembly GCF_009905375.1). NCBI lineage: Eukaryota > Viridiplantae > Streptophyta > Magnoliopsida > Apiales > Apiaceae > Apium > Apium graveolens. The sequence continues at coordinate 32,521,846 of NC_133653.1, forward strand.
CTTTGATGATTCCTCAGTTTTGGTAGGCTTAGTTGGAGTTTCTGTGTCAGACATGATTGTGTTTGGATCTTTAACTGTATGTGTGTTAACAGATAGCTCTGATACCACTTGTTAGGTCACACTTTCACTGTAGAGGGGGTGAATACAGTGTTTATTACAATCAAATCAAACTTCAAGAATTTATGTAACAGAAAACAAACTTTATTTAAACAATAAACTCTGTTACAATCTGGAACTGTTATCTCTCAGTGATGAACAAAATATCACGAGAGCTGCTAGGGTTATAATAAATAATATTCTCGATAATGATAACACTTATAGTGTAAACCCTACGTCTGTGTTTATATACTACACAGTTACAAGATAATCGCTAATTGATATGGAATATAATTCTGCTTCCTAAAATATATCAATCAGATATCTTCTATTCCAAGTATTTCATTCTTCACGGAATTCCTTCTTCATGCATATCTCTTCTTATGTTTATCTTGATCTTCTTAACTTTAATCAGCTACTGTCCTTATCTGATCGTCCTTCAGCACTTAAGTTCTGATATCTATCTCCTGATAACATAAGTACTGATATCCCTTAAGTTCTGACTTCCAGTATAAGTACTGATCAGTTAAGTACTGATTTGTTCTGTTCAAATAAGATCTGAAATCTAAACATAAAACATATTAGCCATGACATTATCAAATATATCTAACAGTCCTCTCAGGGCGCGTCTCCTTCTGGGGACGCATCTCTACACAGTGTAAGTGAATTCGAAAGAAGGATTCCTGACCCTGAGACGTATCCCATATCTCCTCAAAAATCTGATCCTCCCCTAGAGCATTGGGAACCCTCAGATGTAGAAATAGATTGTGACTGGACAAGGCTCAATACCCTTACTGAAGCAGAGAAGAATGCCAGAAGAAAAAGAGAGGGTAAGCTGGCATGCGTAGCTCTTGACTCAACTGCAACCGACTGGGAAATTCAATGGCACATGAAGTACTATGACATGGAGGGCATCTGGGCGCGCCCTCTTCGAACCATGAGGCCACATATTTTTAACATCGGGAATCAAAGGATCCCCCGAATGGTGCTTACTCAAAAACTGATTTCCCTAGGCGTGGGTGCGCCCTTGCATCCATACATTAAGAGAATTTTGAAATGGTACGACGTGGCTCCAGTCCAACTATCACCAAATTCATACAAACTAGCCTGGGCTCTGTACATTATGTACCATAACCTGAGGCTGGGCGCGCCCTCAATGAAAGAGTTCAGCTTCTTTTACAGCATCAGGAAATCAATTCCCGGGTACCATTTTCTGGTAGTCAACAAATGGTTGAACAACAAAGGATTTAACGAAGGCAAAATCAGCCACGAGAGAGACTGGAAGGAACCATTTTTCTACATTTATGACGTCAAAAGGACGCGCGTTCGCTTCAACTTGGAACCAAGTGAGTTCAATGCTCTGGACGCGTCCTGTCCCTCAGGACGCGCCTTCTCTTTTATAATCTTTTTCTTTATTTTCCTTGTTGTAACCTATCATCCCTTCTTTTAGACAAAAGGACCCAGAAAGAGCTTACAGGAAAGAAGAAGAAGAGAGCAGAGAAGGTTTTGCAATATGCTGAAAAACATTTCAACCTCAGAGACATGATTACCGAGGAGAATTTGAAGAAAATAGGAGCTTTATCCCCACGAGTGGGTTCTCTCTGCAAATTTCGAGATTTCCACAATGGGAAACCCATCCTCACCGCTTCTGAAAAATCCAAAGGGCTCCAAGCCACAGAAATTATTCAGCCAGATGTCAACAAGAAGGTGGATTTAGAGCAAGGTAAGAAATCATTATACATAAGACGCGTCACGGATTTAGGACGCGTCATATTTATGCTCACTTTTCTTCCTTTAGTTTAGCCTGGCCTATAAGTGTTACTTTATATATGCATTATCACCTAGGACGCGTCCTACCCCCCTGGCGTGTCTCTTAGGTAATACGTATCACATCTTTAAGACGCATCATTCTCACACCCATTTATACATCTTTGCATTCATCTATATCTGTCCTGCATGTAGATTTTTATATCACGTTATGGGCGCGTCCTACTTTCAGGACGCGTCTTTTTGTACATAACTAATTCCTTTTTATGTTTATACCACAGATATGGCTTCACTCCCCAAAGGATTCGCAATTGGGGCTTCTAAAAAACTAAGGGCAAGGAAATAGGCTCCTACAAAAGTTGATCCAAGGGCAAAAACCCCACCTCCTGTTGCAACTCCTTCTCCTCCACCAAAGATAATAGACACTACCATGTCTGACATTCCTGAGAAGGTAGAGGACGCGCCCTCAAAGCGTCAAAAAACTGTTCCTGATGACCAGTCCTTTGTCCTCAGATATCTGGGCGTGTCCTCAGTGGGTGACTTTTCTGAGGACGAAGTGAGAGGTTGGACCTTCAGGACTGAGCAACAAATAGAGGAGGCCATGGTCAAGGCTGCAGCCGAGCTTCACCTGCATGCCAGGCAGAGCGCTAACATGGCTGCCAGGCTCAGGGCGCGTCTTGCTGTTACAGACACTGCAAAGAGCCAGGCCGAAGAAAAGGTCAAATCTCTGGAAAAACACATTGCCCTGCTTACCCAAGAAAAAGATGCTGAAATCAGACGCCTGGAGGGGGAGAGGACGCGTCTGGAGATGGAAAAAGCCGTGTTGGAAGGCAATGTCTCCGCAATGGAGAAGCAAATGGACAGCGTCATCGCCCTGAATTCCACCATGCAGCTGGAGCTTGACACCCTGAATGATGATAGGCTGCATGGATGGACAGAGGAGAAAAAACTGGTTTATCAGCACGGCTTCCAGGCTGGATTTGAAGAATGGTGCTCTGGGTTCATTGCCAACGATCCAGAGTATACACTTTCAAAGTTTGATGCAGATACCCAGATATGGGTAAATGATTTCAGGGTCAGGGCCGCAGAATCCATCAAGAACAAGAGGATTTTTCTGGGCTTAGAAGTAGAGGACGCGTCCCCTGATCCTGCTCCACTTCAGACTCAGCCTCCCCCTGCAGAAGGCCAAGACAAGACACAGGACGCGCCTCCTACTTAGGACGCGTCTTTTATCTTTTATGTATGTGAACTATTTAAGGGTGCGGGCCCCTTGACGCCTTGCAAGTTGTAAAGACTATTTTTGAACATTCACTCACTTGCACTATATTATTTTTATGGGCGCGCCTTGTGTTTAGGGCGCGTCTCCTTTCACTAATTTGTTACTATTTTTACTCCCGTCAAGCAAATATCCATTGTGGGCGCGTCCTCACTAGTTGGACGCGTCTTTGTTTGTTTTGGAAAGTGCATGAGCACGGCACTACACTGTAGTGTGTTTAACCAAGGCACAAGGCACGATGGGGCACGTCCTAACTGCTTGACATGCCTTAACATTCTCTTAGAAATATTCTTTCAGGGAGGACGCGTCCTCGGTAGGGACTTTTATTTTTCAATTAAGAGCATCAACCAATATTCCTTGGGCGCGTCCTTGGAAATAGTACACTCCCTAGTTACATTTTTACTCAAGTTCTATTGTTCCTTTTAGCAGTCACTACTTCAGCTAACATCCACATAGATCTATCAATCAAGACGCGCCTCACCTTTGATCCAAAATACATCATCCTTCCCGCAGGACGCGTCTTTGATAAGCACTTTTTCTTTTTTACTCATGTTCTCCATGTCATAGTAACATCCAGCCTAAAGGAGCATCAACCAAGATAACTGGGCACGTCCTTGAAAATAGTACATTTTTCTTGAGCTTCATTCATATAAAACCCTAGCTTAGGGCGCGTCCTACATTTAGGACGCGTCATGAGACCAAGCAAACTGAGCAAATATCCTTTTGGAAAGTTTCAAAATTTTATTTATAATGCGCTCTGATGTCAAAAGTGCACCAGTCCACGGCTACTATGCTCTGTGGGGAAATTATTTCTAAAAAATGACCCTTCAACTAGTCCCAAAGTAAGTAGTACATGCACTACCCCCCTAGGCTAGGAGGAATTTATTTAATTCTAGCCTATAAACTGGGCATAAATCAAAATGATAAAAGAAATACGCAAGGGGCCAAAGCCACGCCTCACTGGTAATACTTTCGGAGATGTTCCGCATTCCAAGCTCGCGGAATTAGCTTCCCGTCCATATCTTCAAGGTGATAAGTCCCCTTCCACAGGATAGACTTTATTCTGTACGGTCCTTCCCAATTAGCTCCAAACACTCCATGTTGGGGGTTCTTTGTATTGGGTATCACTTTCCTAAGTACCAAATCCCCCACCTTCAGCAACTGTCCTTTTACCTTCTTGTTATAATACCTTGCAGCGCGCTGCTGATATGCTGCTAGCCTTAGCTGAGAATTTTCCCTCGTCTCCTCTAAGAGATCTAAATGAAGCCTTTGATTAACCTCAGCGTCTTCTTTCCCGTAACAATCTCTGCGAAGTGATCCCGATCCAACTTCCACGGGGACCATAGCTTCGTAACCGTAAGTCAGCATAAACGGCGTTTCTCCCGTAGTAGATCGCGGTGTAGTGTTGTATGACCACATCACCTTCGGGAGTTCTTCAGGTCAATTCCCTTTACGTTCCTCCAGCTTGGTTTTGAGGGTATGCTTTATTATTTTGTTAACAGCTTCTGTTTGTCCATTGCTTTGAGGATGATAGACCGCCGCAAACTCCTTCTTGATTTTCAACTCCTCACATAGCTGTCGCAACTCCTTGCTATCAAACTGTTTTCCATTGTCGGAGACCAGCTTGTAAGGGATTCCAAACCTACATACAATTGAGTTGAAAATAAAATCTCTGATTTTCTTTGCGGTGATAGTAGCCAGTGGCATAGCTTCCGCCCATTTAATAAAGTAATCGACCGCAACCACTGCATACTTGACGTCTCCTTTAGCTTTCGGCAATTCTCCGATAAGATCAATTCCCCACATGGAGAACGGCCATGGGCTTGCCATAGGCGTCAAGAGTGTAGCCGGCATAGACGAGTAGTTTGCAAAGCGCTGGCAGCGATCACATGCCTTGACGAAATTTGTAGCATCTTCTCTCATTGTGGGCCAATAATACCCTTGGCGCAACACTTTCATTGCCAACGAGCTACCCCCCGAGTGATTGCCACAGATTCCTTCATGCACCTCTCTTAGGATGTAATTTCCTTCTTCTTCTTCAACACACCTGAGCAGAGGTTGGTTGAACCCTCTCTTGTATAGGACTTCATCGTATATCACATATCTTGCGGCTTGATAACGGAGTCGACGAGCCATAAACTTATCCTCCGGGAGTGTTCCCTTGTGAATGTAAGCTAGAATGGGCGTCATCCATGTTTCCTTGGGAGCCTCATCCACTTGCATAGTTTTTATCTCTGGGATACTAGGAACCTCCTGGATTTCAAGAGGGATGGATCCTAACAATACAGCCTCTTGTTGCGACCCCCTTTTTGCCAAAGCATCTGCATTACTGTTTTTCTCCCGCGGAACGCATTCCAATCTAACTTCTTTGAACATTCCAATCAGGCGTTGTGCACATCTCAAGTATAATTCTGTTCGCGGGCCTCGCGCTTGAAATCCCCCATTCACCTGATTCACTACCAACTCTGAGTCACTTCTTGCAATTAAGTTTCGCACTCCCATTTCCAGAGCGATTTTCAGGCCATTAATCAGCGCCTCATACTCCGCATCATTATTAGTTGCATAAAACTTGAAATGAATTGCGCTCATCAGGTGGTGGCCTTCCGGAGACACAAGTACTATACCCGCACCTGCTCCTCAATTGTTAACCGCCCCATCCACATGCAAGATCCACCAAGGATGCGGAAACTCCTCCAAAGACTCCTCGGCATGAGGTGGATATAGCATTACCAAAGCTTTATCATCAATTTCAGAATCAAATTCCAACAAGAAATCGGCTAAGGCTTGCCCTTTTATCACTGTTCAAGGCACATATTCCAAATCAAACTGTCCCAACTCCACAGCCCATTTCAGCATTCTGCCTGATGACTCTGGTTTGTGTAGGACCTGTCGCAGCGGGTACGCTGTACGAACTTCAACTCTATGGGCTTGAAAATACGGTCGCAATTTTCTTGACGCAAAAATCAGGGCGTAAACCAGTTTCTCCATATTTGTGTAGCGAGTTTCAGCGTCGTGTAACCGCTTGCTCACGTAGTACACTGGTGATTGCTGCCCATCTTCCTCTCTTACCAGAACTACACTGATCGAATATTCAGACACTGCGAGGTACAGTATTAGATTTTCCCCATCCAACGGCTTTGACAACATGGGAGGATGTCCCAGTTGCTCCTTGATTCTTTTGAAAGCCTCTTCACATTCTGACGTCCATACAAAGTCTTTCCCGGCTAATTTAATCGCCTTGAAAAACTCCTTGCATCTATCAGACGACTTGGAAACAAATCGATTTAACGCGGCGATTCTCCCAGTCAAACTCTGCACCTGTTTCACATTGGTAGGTGACTTCATATCCAATAATGCCTTGATCTTCGCGGGGTTGGCCTCAATTCCCCTGTGGTTGACAATGAACCCGAGAAACTTGCCCGACTCCACGCCGAACACACATTTCTGCGGATTTAATTTCATACGAAACCTCCTCAGAATATTAAACATCTCCATCAGGTGCTTGATATGGTCAGTTGTCACCTCAGATTTCACCAGCATATCGTCCACATACACTTCCATGGTTCTCCCGATTTGATCTTTGAACATCATATTTACCAACCGTTGGTAGGTTGCGCCAGCATTAATCAAACCAAACGGCATTCCTATGTAACAGTATAACCCCCTGTCCGTAATAAATGATGTATGTTCTTGATCGGGGCCATACATCGGAATTTGATTGTATCCGGAGTATGCATCCATAAAACTCAACAACGCATGCCCCGCCGTCGCGTCAACCAACTGATCGATTCTTGGTAGCGGGAAGCTATCCTTTGGGCAGGCCTTATTGAGATTCGTGAAATCCACACATGTCCTCCACTTCCCATTCGGTTTCTTCACCAGTACTGGATTTGCAAGCCACTCGGGGTAGAACGATTCTTTGATCAACCCCACCTCCAACAACCGGTCTACTTCTTCTTTTAATGCTATCGCCCTTTCTCCACTTACTGAGTGGCGTTTCTGACGTATGCCCTTGTAATTCGGGAGGATATTCAAACGGTGACACATTACTTCCGGGTCGATCCCTATCATATCTGAATGACTCCATGTGAAAACATCAAGATTTGCAATTAGAAAGCGGGTAAGACCTCCTCTCATCTCATCATCCAACTGAGATCCCACTTTCAAAACCTTGCTCGGGTCCTTTTTATCAACTGGAATAGATATTGTGTCTTCGGTCGATCCCGTTTTTTCGGTGGGCATAGGGATCCTGGGATCCAAATCGAAATCAAAGTCTCAGGGATCTTCAACTTCCACTTTTTCATCTGAGGGCGCGTCCTCGTTTGGAGGAGCATCAACCTCAACTTCATTCAAGGGCGCATCCTTCTTTTGAGGAGCATCAACCTTGAAGTTATTGCCGAGACCTTGCAAAATCTCACTTCTTCCTTCCAACTTTTCCCCGTTAACCTTTTTCTGTATGATTCCCTCTGTATGACTCACCACCACTTCTTCTACACTACGGATTTTCGAAACACGTCCCTGCGTCACAAAAGAGTTCCCAGAGGTATTGGTTTCTTCCTTCCCGGGGTTTTCAACAAAATAGTTGGCATGGACCTCTCCACTTGGTTTTGTATGAATATCTTCTATATCTTCGAATGGGAGACCTTTCCCTTCATACCTTCTTCTGCGAAATTCCTTGACAGCCTTGTGATAGCAGTCGCGTGACTCATACTGTGACCCTCTCAGACTGCCAACTCCGTTTGGCATTGGGAATTTTATCATCAAGTGGTGTATCGATGTTATCACCCTGAACGCTCGCAACCAAGGTCTGCCGATCTGCACATTGTGCGCGGAATCCTGATCTAGCACCTTGAAATCTATTATTTGAGTAACCGACAAAGCTCCTTCCCCGAGCGTGACGGGAAGCCTGACCGAACCCATAACTCTCACGGCTTCCCCAGTAAAGCCATAGACGTGTGCATCTTCGAAATTCATGTCGCTATCTGGGAAACCCAGCTTTTTGTAGGTGCTGTAGTACAAGATGTTTGTAGAACTCCCATTATCCAAGAAAACTCGATGTACGTTCATTGCCCCAATAAGCATGGTAATCACCAGCGCATCGTTGTGAGGATGATGCACCCACCTAGATTCTTTTTTCTTGAATGTAATATCAGCGGACTCCCCCTTAAAGACCTTCGGGGGTCTGTCTTCCAAGCTGTGGATGTTGGTGAGCGGTGGATGTCTCGCTTCCCTCGCATTTCTTTCCAGTGCTCGATTACTATCACCAACGAAAGGGTGTCCTCCAAAAATTGCCCTAATACTGCCGGCCCTCTGAAACTTGACCTCTGCTGTTTTCTCAACATCTTCCACCCGCGGGGGCTGTCTTTCATCTTTACCCTTGTCATCAAGTCCCCTGCGTCGCTTCACCTTGTCAATCCATTCTCCCAGGTGTCCAGCCTTGATCAATTCCTCAATCTCATCCCGCAAGTGACGACACTCGTGGGTGTCATGGCCAGTAGACTCATGGTAGTCACAGTACTTCTTTTTATCTCTGCTTTGCCATGAAGTTAGACGGTCGGGCTTCTTGAAGATTCCCCTATCCTTATTTACCTCGAAGATATGACCAATGGACGCCGCCAGCGGTGTATAATTGCTGACTCTTCTCTCGTAGTTCGATGGTGGGCTTCATTCTCTTCGCGAGCTCACAACATTTACCCTGTTAGGGCTTCTGGCGTTTCGCCGATAATCCGGGCTCACGGATCTGTCCCTTCTCTTGGATCGCCCCTTGGAGTTATAGGTATTATCATTCTTTTTTGTTTCTGCAAGCGACTGCTCGATTGCTTTGAACGACTCCGCCTGTGCGAGCACATCAGCCAATGACACTGGGTCCTTCCCTTGTAGATGTTTCCAGAAATCCGTCCCCACACGCAACCCGGCTATAAGCAATATTTTCAGCGTTTCATCAGTTGCACCCCTCAGCAAAGTAGATTCTGCGTTAAACCTCTTGAAATATGAGGTCAAACTTTCTCCTTCCTTTTGTTTCACATTAGCCAGCGTGGTAACAGGTGGTGTATACTTCACCGCGGCTTGGAATTATGTCAAAAACAAAGTTTTCATCTGTTCCCAAGATGTAATTACACCTGGACCAAGTTTTTGGAACCACTGCTGAGCACCTTCTCTGAAAGTGGCTGCCAAGAGACGACATCGAGCCAAATCAGGTACTTGATATACATCCATTTCAATGTTAAAACACCCCAAGAACTCCACAGGATCAGAGTTCCCGTGGAAACGCAAGTCATTGGTTGTGTTCCGGTATCCCGCGGGCAATTACGCATCCCTCACAACAGCAGCAAAAGGAGAAGGAGCTTGCGCAGTCGCCATTACTCTTCCTCCCTCAAGATGGTTGAGCAACCGCTTAAGGTCGTTCACATTAAACGTCCCTACCCCAGGAATGGTTTGAACATTAGGCTGTTGGGGTTGCTCTGCGACTTGCTGAAATTCCCCTTGATTACCCCCCGGGTGTGGCGGAGGATCTCGCCGCCCCTCGCCCTGAGGCTGCAGCGGTGGCATGTTACCATTTTGGTCCTGTACATTTTCCCGTACGCGAGGTTCACCTTGACCGTGTCGCGGAATTTCATCATTGTTCTGCATTCTTACTTGAATTCGCCCGCCGTCCTGGTCATGAGGACGCGCTCCAGACCCATTATCAGTAGCGGTGTGGGAAGCTACGGGAATAACAGCGGGGGCTTCTCCAACGGAGTGCGCTCCACCTCTCCTACCATTGTAAGGGGCTCTTCCGTATTGATATCCCATTCTCCCTCGTCCATTCCTCTGAAATCCCCGGTAGTAATTCCCGGGCCTTCCTCGCGGAGGGGCACGCTCGTGCTCGCGGTGCCGCACCCCGGCATCCCTTTGGAATGCGGGGGGCACACGCGTCGTATCACGGGGCCTCGCTTCTCCGGCGTTTCCTTCCTTTTGCCATTCTACCAGCAACATCCTCAAATTGTCGTCCTCCAACCTTATGCCAAGCCTTCTTTTCAAGGCTGAAAGATCTCTTTCTCCCTCGTCTTGGTCTTGAGTGTCCTCCGCACGACGGCGCTCGTCCATCGTACACTCGGACCTATGCGGGTGTGGTACTACCTGGTTGCCTAGGCGTGGCCTTTCTCTGCCTTCAGTGTCCTCATCCGCAAGCTCCACAATAGGTTCTACATCATCAGAATACTGCAAACGCCGTGGAGTGATTCGCGGGTTATCCCCGCTCCCCTGGGTATCTCCCTCAACTATAGGGGCTTTCCCCAAGGCATGACCATGACGGGGGAAACGACGACCTCTCCTCGTCTTTCGGCGCTCCACCGTGTTCAGTCTTGAGTTAAAACTGTTAAGAGTATCCCCCATGCGATACAATTGCTCCAATATATCAGCGTTGCTGATGAGAACGGGAGGTGTCCCCCCCACATCCGGAGCCCTCGGTGGATCCGCCATGTTTCTGGGAACGTAAGGTTCGTGGCGAGTATAGCGCCCCCCGCCTTCTCCTTCAGACCTGCTGTCACTTCCATCATAAGAACTTCCATCGCGATTGTAAGACATCTTTTCCTCCTAAGATTATGACCTTAGTTAGCACCCCTCCTTCTAGCGCCAATTTGTTGACGGAGGAATCTGGTAACAACAAAGATTGAGGTTTCTCGCCGGAACCAAGATCTGCGACGGTGGTTCTTTGCCGGAAACTTAAGCGGTGTGTGATTAATTGTAGTTGTTTTAGGCTGAGATTGATCAGAGTAAGTGGTGGCTCTCTTATCAGCTCTCAACTTCTTACTCTCTCAATGTGCCTACGTACCCTTTATATAGGGATCAAGTCTGACGTAGTTCTTGTAGAACAGGAAGTCTAATGATTCTAGACTTCTTACTCCTAAGCCCAGTAGAAGCCTATGCGATATCCACCTTCCGCTAGCTTTAGGAATGTCCAACTATGAGGCCCAACCGCAAAGGCCCAAGGCTCGTCCGTAATCGTAGGACTTCACGGATAGTGCATCTCCCTGCGCAAGGATAACACTCCGCTACAGCTATCTCCCTTGATTTACGAACACAGGTATAGCCACGGTTCACCCCAAATGCCAGACGCATCCCTGTCCCCCGAATGAGGATAACCCACCAGATAGCAGGACAGGTGATCCCAAGCTCTTGGGTGCAAAGTGCAGGATGACTCCAAAGTTCTCCAACGAGGACACCCGTTGAATACAAGAACAGAACTCCCAAAGCACACACCAAAGTAAACCCCACATCCCCAACGAGGACACCCGTTGAATACAGGAGGAGGCCTTCAATCATCAGGCATACCCCTGGAGGCCTTCAAGCTTTTCACGGACATCCCCCTCCTTGACCGTCTCAAGGAGGAAATTCTTCAAAGAATACCTGCAACAAATACATTAGTAAAAATAACCTCCATTGCTCCTCTCCATGCAAGCTTTGTCCTGAATTCAACATCAAAAAGTATATAGATCAAACACAGGACGCGTCCTCACCCTTTGGGCGCGTCCTCACCTCCATAAACCCAAACCTGTTTCCTCATCAACCGTTCCTTATAGCATTCAAGATCACAAGACACGTCCTAGAATTTAGGGCGCGTCTTCTTTTAAACCATCATGCACAATTTTTACCTCCTATGACGCGTCCTTTCTAAAGTAGGCGCGTCCTAAAGCTTCCATCAATATAAGATTTCACCTGTCAAGCACTTTCATAATTATTGACGCATCCATAATGTCTGGGCGCGTCCTTCCTTGAACATGCACTCTTCTCACCTCGTAACATATCCCTTCCCAAGTAGGCGCGTCCTCAATACTTGGACGCGTCCTCACTTTCACAACGCAACATCGAGTTTGACTGTAATTAACCTGCGTTTGACCCGAGTCAATCCAATGCCAAAATATAATAGAATAATTTACCTATTTCAAATTGTATAAATTTGTTCAATTCTGTTATAATAGAATAATTTACCTATTTCAAATTTTATGACCCAAAATAAATGAGTTGTGAATTGAGTGTCGGTGGCAAAATTAGGATCATTTTATTACACAGGAGTCATATATGAAGACAACCATAGCAGTTTGCAGACCAGGGAGATCATAGTCTGTATAATGAAGGACATATATCAACTGTAATTAGTATATATTTCATCAAACACATTAAGATCAAGAACTGAAATGTTCCGAGGTCCCGAACACATTACATGATTTCGATTTACAGAAAATATTTAAGGGACTGGGAAAAATTTAAGAATCAAGCAATTACTATAAGAAACTGTGAATCATTACAAATTGTACATTATGTGAAATGGAACAACTTTCTTAATTCAAGGTATAAATAAACTATATTTCTGTAAATGTAATGGAATCTTTCTTCTCTTATCTATAGTTTCTGGTACAATCATTTCATTATATCTGCAGAAAATTGTATTTTGGTTGTTGGTTTGTCAAGAGCTTTGTTTAGAGTACCACAGCTTCTTCTGGCAAATCAACACCTTCTCCTTTTCTACACCGTACTCGTTGTCTTCTGTATGACAGCTCCATTTCATGCCCTTGGCCATGGTTGTAATTGCATCTGTGAAGTAGATTGACTCGCGGATTATTGCATATCCGTTTGGTCGAAGAATTCTATCCATTTCTAGTAGCACAAACTTCATATCACATCTGTACAATTAATAACTAAATTTAGACAAAGTAAATAAAAAACATATTCACTTACAAAGTTAATTTTATAAGCTTCTTACTTTCAAAAAAAACTATAAAAGCTTCTTAATATTAAGGAGATCAAATATGAAGACTAAGCTCTTACCTATGACTTTCAGAAGTAAAGAGACTATCAACATGAAGTAGATCGTAAGTTCGAGGGTATGTTGAAAAAGCCTCACACCTGCAAAATAACACGATCAACGTCTCAACATCTACATGTAGTTGATTAAAAACTATAACTTTCTTAATAATGCAACAAGTGTGCCATTAATGCAGACTTTGTAGAGATGCAGTAAAAATTACCAGTCATGGTAGGTTCCAATGAGGCCCCTGTCGTAGACTACCGGAAGAGTATTTTCAGAATAGGAGGAGACTACATTCATCACCCACAAGGGATCATCAATTACAGAAGCAGCAAATCCTCCGTAAAGTGTATTCATGTCCATTACATTTCTTATCTTATCTGTACCAATTGCTGGAAGCAACTTCTTGTAGTGCTTTGTTCGTACCTTCCATTTACTGTCATCATGATTAAAAGTACCATCACTGCCACCACGAACATCGGCAACACGTTCTGGAGCACTGTGCAACCTTTCGGGCCATTTGGGAAGGGAAGGTAGTGCTAGCTTCCTCTTTTGGTTTGGAACAACAACACAAGGTCTGAGTGGGGTGTACCATGCTGAATCAGGTTCAGTTCCGTCGTCACATTTAGGCGGGTATACGTCTGGGTTGTCAAGTTGCTTATAGCAGCTATTGTCTGAAGACTTCTGCCACACAGCAATATCATCTTTTTTGTCAAATAATTTAAAGCACATTGACTTGAGTAATTTTTGCAACTCATCATAATCAGATTTTTGGTCTGCAATAGTAGTGTTCCAACCCCTCCAACGGTTCTCGTAGTTCACTGGTGGGCCAGATAGAACCCAGAATCCTCCTGGACGAAGTATACGGTGAACTTCGAGAAGGTAAATTCCACCTGAATAAGAAAACAGAAAAATAACACCATAAATTAAACCAAAAGTAATCAACTAATGCAATAAATGTAAATGTTACAAATGCAAATAACAAACAGATCTTATGTAAAATAATACTAATAATTGCCTAAATTTAAAGCAGTGTGATAAATGTACAGTATTATAGATAGTATTATATTGCGGACCTTTATTTTTACAAATGCGTAACGTCCCAACTTTACTCCAAGATATTGCAAGATAGATTTCCCCACTGGAGTCGAAACATGAATTAAGTGTATACTTACTAGGGTTTTTTACTTTTTTTTGAATGTTAGTGATTTGTTACATGCGTGGAGTAACCAGACAACTAAGTTTCAAAACTGGACTGGCAAAGAACTGAACAGAAACTTAATAATAGTAGAGTTTTGTAGCATGGTTGATAATCCTAACGTCCCTCCAACAAAAGAAAGCAATCCATGTTATACAAACCCCGTGTTTTATATTAGATGAAGCTGCAAAAGTTTACATACCAAATTCTGTCCATGGGATAAGGCATCTTGAGCAATGAGCCATATCAAATGAGTTTGAAGGGAAAGGTAGTCGCTGTGTTGAAATAATCCCTAGAATTGCAGGAATTCCACGTTCCAAAGCAAATTGGACTTGAGCCTCATGGTTATCTCTTGGAGCAAGAGAAACGGTTAATATCCCTCGATCAAGTAAATCACCTCCCCAGCTAGCAACCTACAAAACATATCGTTAAGTTTGTACTGTTTTTTAGCTAAATTAAGATTTTGTACTTTTACTTGAAAATTACAGATAACTTGAATAACCATCAATTACAAGCCTATTGATGTCATCAGAATTGTTTGCTCAAGATGAACAATATTAGGTTTCAAGTAAGTTAACTCATATTAATGTCCAAAGCATTTTACAAATAAGTAGACTTACCCCACATCCAGTATCAATGGCAGTCCGGATAGTCCCATCTTTCATTCCAGGGATTAGATCTTGCATCAAATCGACATAAGCACCAACCCCGTTGGGGAACATAGTGCCTCCACCAGGAAAACGAAACTTCTCTCCTTCTTTCTGCAGCCAGTGCTGATTAGACTTCTGCTTGTTAATCCAATCATATGGCACATTCCTGAAAGATAACTAAAGATTAATTACCAGGAGAATTACAAAAAAGATGAGCAACCCAGTAACTAAAGTTTAGAGAATTAAGAGGTGTACATTACCTGTACCAACACTCATTTTTGCTTGTAGGCCACTTGATTGGGGTCTTGTAACCGTCAGGTGGGGGAACCAAACATTCCTTTTTCTCAAAAAGGGGAGGGCAATGGCGTTCCATAAATGTTAGACGATGAACACCATACTTCCTCCATCTCTGTGCAAACAAAATGAAATTGTTATCCAAGTATTTAGCAAAAAAATATATATAATCCAAATATAGATTTTTGAATAGGCCGGAAAGAGACCTTAACATCACTGGTTTTGTAACAAATAGTACCTTAGGATCCGTGCATGGAGTGTAATCTTGATAATCAATTCCACAATCAGAAAAGGAAACAGATTTCACTTGCAATGATATGGGAGCAGCTGTCTTCGATGATTCCACTGCCTTGGCAACGTCGTTAGCCAATATCCTGTCTTTCTCTGGACAATAGATTTTACCAAGGTAGAAAGAAAATCCACATAAAACAATCAGGAGTACTGTTATGGGGACTATCCTTGTATTTTTGTCATGTATCAGTTTTCCATCCTTGTGCTTCATGGTTGCCAAACTAATCAGCTATCTAGGAAAAAAAGCAAACAAAGTGCAATGTCATATTGTTAAACTTCAATAGATCTACGTAAATGTGAAGATGATTACACAGAACAATCAAATTAGCATCCAGAAATTTAAAAAAACAACTTCAAACAGTCTCAGAAAATGAAGTGTTCACTTTATTAGTATATGTTCTCCCAAAACTCCACTAAAATTTATTGCTTTTGAGCAAAAACCAAAATTGGCAAAAACATTAAAGCTGATCGAACAAGTTCACAAATATCAGTTACTCACAACTGAAAATTTTGCTAAAACCTGCTGAAACTTCACAAGAGACCTACAAAGAGAGGGAGCAGCAATTACACGGCAATTCCGGATTTACGCAATGACTTCTACACAAATATACTAACACCTAAGATACCAGAACATTTAACTCGACTAACCAAGTTTGTAGACGATTTTAAAAAATACTTGAGTATATATAGAGATCTAGAGTATGCAGTACAAATGTGTAAGAGGATAATGCAGATCCAACCCAACCCAACCAACCATTCCTATATACAGTGTTCTCAAATCAACCCAGAAAACTACAAGATCTAATTTCAAATGTCCTATTACATATCACATGATCCTGGGCCCCAAGACTAATAGATAACAACAATCAGTCGGCCAGTTGGGACTTGGGACCCTCCTACCAATAAGTCTAAGAAAGATGAAAGAAAATCAAAGCAATCAACTTCACTGCAACAACCATGCATAATCCGAGAAAGGAACACAAGTACTAAACTATTGCATATACAAGCTGGATATCTAGTTTAAGTCAATAATTACTCAAACTAATGAAAATTCACACTCCTTGCATTATACTAAGTGCTAAATCAGCTGTTTTTTTTTACACTGATCAAATACCAATAGCAAAAACAACTTTAAACATAAATTAGAAATATGAGAGACCATGATGCTAAATTAATCTCACCAATAATGAATTGTAATCTTTTCAAAGACCCATCCATCAATTAGTAACTTAAATCATAAAAAATATATGAAATTGAAAAAGATTGTAAGAAAAGTTAATTGCATCACAAATTCACACACTGACACACACACACAATCTAGTAAAGTCCAACAAACAGGGCATGCATAGATGAGATCAGATTAAGTACCTCAGTTGAAGCTTAAAGATATAACAGAAGCCTACTTCTCAGCTTCTAATATGCAAATATAAATATGTATATATAAGGACACGCAAAATTTAAGTTGCTCTCCTCTGTAAAGCCTGTGCAGCTCAAGAGGATAATGTGAAGAGCAAGAGAAAGATTTGTTGGCCTCACATAGAAATGCAGACACACATATATACAAGTGTTTGTATGTGTTTAGACATACAGATAGGAGATAGCAAGCACCTTAAAAAAAGGTGTAACTGGTTCTTTACCTTCTACCTAGCTGTCTTATTCATTGTATCTATATTTTCTTGTTTTTTTTTGGTCTTCATAAATTACCATCATAAGTCATCACATCATTTCAAGGTTCCTTCCTTGTTTCTTCCTTCTTCTCTCTCCTCTGTCAAAATGTGATTTTTATATAATAAAAAAGGTGGTAATGTAAGAAAAAAGAATATTACTGAAATTTTTGTAATTTTGCTAAGGATGGTATCTTGATTTATTCTGTGCAATGTGCAGTTGTAACACACACACAAGTGCAAAATGTTCTTCCATTTTGTCATAAATCACAATCCTGTTATTTTTAACACAGGTTCCATGTTATTGCTACAGTTGAAATTTGAAAGAATAAAAAATGATTCACTTTGTTCCAAATAATAATTAAGAACTAGTTAGGAGTATTTAGTTTTGGTTTATCTTAAAATAATTATTTTGGTTGTTGAGAATATAATTTACATACATTTACAACTCTTCTGTTTCCAGAAGTA
This sequence comes from Apium graveolens, assembly GCF_009905375.1. Taxonomy (NCBI): domain Eukaryota; kingdom Viridiplantae; phylum Streptophyta; class Magnoliopsida; order Apiales; family Apiaceae; genus Apium; species Apium graveolens. The sequence continues at coordinate 32,539,337 of NC_133653.1, forward strand.
ACTCCTACATTAAATGAGGAACTAACTTATGCTAAAAGTCTAAAATTTTGACAGATCTTGATCATTGAGGTAGAGTTAGAAAAATTAGCAACAAAAAGAGATTACTATATATCAAGTAGAGTATAAATTAATCTTGAAAAAGTAAAGGCATAAAAAATTATTACAAATTATAAGAAATAATACACATGTATGATCAGGGAACTCGAAATTTGTGAATTGTGATTATCCTTTACGGTGTATCAAATAAGAGAAGTTGCCAATGAAATGTTGACACCTTGTGATCACCCAAAGTTTTGTTTTGGTTCCAAAAGCTCAAAGTAGTCAGCCCCGCGGCAGAGATATTTTACTTTCACCCCTCTCCTCCCTCTGATTCACTGGAACATCTCCAACAAATCCGTTTATAAGTTAAAAATAGGGAATGATGCTAAAAATTTAAAGTTGGAGAGATTCTTAGATATTTTTTTAAAGTTTAAAGATCTCTTATCTTTCCTCAATTTTAAAAATCTATATCTAACTCTTAACTTATATTTAATATTAAAATAATCTCTCCATTTTATTTTTCTTTCCCTTTTTTATAATTTCAATATACTTTTAATTATAAAATAATATATAAAGTGTAAGTTTAAAAATTATTATTGGAGATGAATCTACATTATTTTATTAGGAGCTAATTCTTTATATTATTTTTAAAAGTGAACTAAAAATTTCTTGAAAATGCTCTTATTATCGTAATAAGTGTGAATCCTAGTTAATTATTCAAGTAATGATAATGGTATTGGGTCGTGAGCCGGTCATAGCTCTATAATAATAAAATATTGTTCATTTTGTTAACGATTTTTTATGATTGAGTTGATTGATCACTGTTTAGAGATTAATATTGATTATTTGACAACTTTTAGAACAGAAATCACGAGTAATCTTTTACCTCCGAAGAATGTTTGTAAATTACTAGGATTAATAGAAAATATTTTTTTCAAAAAAAAAAGGATTAATAGAAAATTCTAGTAAACTTTATTTATTTCATTATGTTAGTAAATTAATTAACAACACTATCTGCCCTGTTAAGTTCAAGGTGAGGTGAAAATAATTAACAAAAAACTGTCAAGGCATACTGGACGGTGGGAACAAAACCACGATTTTATCAATTAATGCATTAACACGATCAATAATATTATAGAAATGTATAGACTTGTTATCCCGCTAGTTGGTTTAGTTTTATATTTCTATCTAGTTCAGTTTCAACTCTTCAAAAATTTTCAAGTGTTTTAATAAATTATATTCGAAATATACCAAAAGGTTGGTGTACCATGATCCATGATGTACTCGTGTAGTATGTATGTTTATACATAAATGTCAACAAACCAGCTCTATGATAAGGTCTTGCTTCCAAAAATATATAATTGAGATTACAGCAATTTCGTTCGCCACATGAAAATAGCGAATTTGATTTGATATTTTTGGTACATGAATATGAAAGTATGCTGATAAATTTAATGTCGGTTTTGAATTTACACTTGGTTACACGACACGAAACGAAAGTATATGAAATAAATAAATATTTAAATAAATTTATCAAAATTATATGAATACATATATCTTACAATAATATTTTACATATAATATTTAGATAAAATTGATACAAATTAGATTCAAATTTAAATTTCATAAGACTTAACTGTACTTAAGTTTTATGACTTATTTGACTTAAAACTCGACTACTAAAAACTTAATATTTAAATATATATATATATATTATCTTTATTTTTATTATTAATCTTAAATTATACGAAACGTACATGATATGAAGGCACACGAACACGAAATGAAGCGAATCCTTAACAGTTCGGGTTTGTGTTATGCATTGATGACATGAAACAAGAAATCATATGAATCGAACAAATTACCACTTGTAATTGAGATCAATAATTGCGCACAAAAACGAACAACTTGCAATATCTATAATGCATAAAGGATTATATTCTAATAAAAACTAATCATACATGTTTATTTAAAATAAATAAAATTTAAAAATTGTGTAAATCAAATCAAATAACTTAAATAATTATAAACCACATAGATGATTGGGTATTGTATCAAAAGACCCATTTTTAAATTTTAAATGCCCAAAAATATTTAATGACGCGTAATTATATTTAAATAATCTACGAAATACGCATTTGACGAAATGTATATTTATTTTTTTAAAAAAATTACAAATAACACTAACATGAGTACTAAGTGTTATGCCGCATTTTGGCATAGTCCAAATTTCTAATTTTTAATAATTCTTAATTCCGTTTAATAACTAATTGCTTATTGCCCATGTAATATCCTCTCCGTGAAACAAGGAATAATCAATCACAATCAATTAATTACGGAAAATATCTCGAAACTATATTTTTCAAATCAAGGAAGATATCACAGTGCCAATATTAAATCAAATAAAATTGGTAATTAGCACATAAACGAAATTTATCCCTAAAGTCTCTTAGGGATAAACCCGAATTTCACAGAACTGCGTAGCCTTGATCCAATATAAATTGGTACGCGGGCATCTTGGCAAAGGGATCCGAGACAACGAGACAAATCGAGACACCTCACAAGTCTAGCCACCCTATTTTTTATAAACACTAATCCCCTTAATCCCTAAAAACGACTAAATTCATACACAAATCGCTCTACTATTTCAGCAACCTCCGATTTCGTGTTACGAAATTCCTCCAACAACATTTGGCGCTAGAAGGAGGGGTAATTATTTGATGGAGGGGATGATTCTCAACAGGCCCGGCCCTATGTATTTGGGTGCCCTAGGCGGGATTCAAAAATGGTGCCCCATATTCATAACCAAAAAATCACAATAAGATATATTCATTGTATAAAAGAAAACTGACTTGAATCTAAAGTAGTAAGTGAATATAATGAATTTCTTGTACGCTAAATATCCAAGTTTTCAACCTCCTGCAATAATCTCCTGCAAGCCACTGATGTAGTATCATGAATATAGAACAGTCATCATTACTAGAAATTTTTTTTCTAGGCTTTTGAGATGTGAATCTCTCTATGATTTTGCTATAATCTAGAGAACTTGCCAGCTCACTTTCAATAGACAATAAAGCCAATCCATTAAGCCTATCTTGAGACATCGAAGAGCGGAGATAAAATTTGATCAGTTTCAATCTAGAAAATGTCCTTTCCGCCTCTACCACTGTAACAGGAATAGTCACAACGATTCTATAAGCTATCCAAGCATTTGGATAATTTATTTGTCTTGAACTAGAACTTAAATAATTAAGCACATCTATTGCCTTTGTTATCTCATCGGGTATTACCATTCGAAGCACTAGTAACTCGTTAAACAACTCTGCGCCAACAATATCATATCGCATATCATGTCTAAGAAATCCCTCAAGCTTCATGCAACAAGATTTTAACCCCTCATCATCACCAGATAAATGCTTCTTCAGGTTAAATAAAAACCCAATTTTTTCCTTATAATCTTGAAACTGTTTAAACCGTTGTTTTAAGTGAAAAGCACCTTGATCAACAATATACAAGAAATAATACCTTCTGAATTTTTGTTCAGCACTCAAGTTCTAATCATCATCAGCTGCAGTAACCCCAAGATCATCAAAATGAACAAGTCTACGAATTTTTCGCTTTTCTCTGCCTCCGCCGCTTTCAATTTCTTTTGCCTTTTTTGATGCCCCGATAACTGGTTACGCTTCATTTTCAAATTATCTAGTCATCAAACAAAATAATGCAATTAATTTTAGTCACCAATCCCAAATCAGTAAATCACAAAAGACATACTACTTTTTACAAAAATAAATCTCAATTATTCTCTAATTATTCACATCAAATCCTTAAATTAAAAAATAATAATAAACAAATAGTAAATTACAATATTATTAAAAAAGTAATTAGAATAGAAATCTTTAAACCATACCTGTGTTATAATTGCTGAATTGCAAAGCAAAGATGATCCGATCTTCACGATGAGTCGATGACTTCCAGTGTTTTGATAATTGATATTCAGAATGAACAGAGAACAATCCGTGTTCTGTATTTTATTCGGTAGCTAAGCAGAGGGAAGGAGAGGGTTTTGTACTTTTGTTATATGACTTCATCTGGCCATCTGGGATAATGGGTATAGACGCGCATAGTCCAAAAACTCAATTTCTCCAAACCTTTCACATTTTTACTTTGTTTTGTTTATTAAATAAATTTATTAATTATATTTTTAAAGTAAATTAAAGTAAATTAAAGTAAATTATATTTTAATTTTAAAATAAAGTTATCACAAAGATAATAATATATTTTAAAATTTTAATATGTCCCTCAATCACATATATGTTAATGTATTCTAATTAAAATTTGTATTTTAAAAAATAAATAATAAAAAAAAAAAAATACACCTATATACATATGTTATTGAAATATTTTGGTGCCCTAGGCCGCCGCCTTGGTCGCCTTACCCAAGGGTCGGCCCTGATTCTCAACAAACACGGGATTAAATATTAAACGGGGTTCGACATAGATTATACTGAACAACATACGGATGAAGCTTTACCAGGGGACCTACGGTGAAAGAAAGCCAAACATCCACCGAGGATTTAAGCAGCACATTCGCGACCATTAAAAAAGAAGAATGCTTATGCAAAAGGTTACTTGAATTCAAATAAAAAATAAAGTAAGCACGTTGACCGGGAAGCACGCGACTTTGGAGAATGATTCGGAAACCGACTTTAGATGGCGAAAAATAAAATGAAAAGATAAGTTTTTTATTCTTATTTTATTGTTTCTGCAAATTGCAAATTTTAATATTGTGCCATGCATGCATAAATTTTATATTTTAAATATTTTTGAATAAAAAATATTACTAATTAAAAATATGTGCGAGTAATATATTACTGTGTTTGTAAAATTATTGCGCGTATCTAATTTTGGACGACGCATATATTTTTAAAATATTGTACGAGATATTTATTTTGAAGATTTGTGAATAATTAGGAAGATTGTACGAGAAGTATCTTTCTAAAAAAAATATTATCAATGTGAGACGCATAATTTAAAAGAAAATGTTTTACGAAAAACATTATTTTAGAAAAAATAAATATCGCGACATTTTTAAAATGCTATATTTATTCTTGCGTTTGGATTACGTTCAAAATATTTTCATATATCGTCGCTATAATATGTATATGTCAAAAATATTTCAAACTTGCAAATTGAAATTGTCAAGTAGGGTAGCCTAGGTAAACTGTAAGTCCTCCAATGCTACATACTTAAGTAAAGAAGTCAGCCACCCTATGAAAGTCAGCCACCCTATGGATTATACAAGGCCCTACTCTCAGGAGAACAAGGGTGAAACTTATATTATTCAAAGGACCTACTCTCGAAAGCGGAGTCTAGGATACTCTACTTTATTGAAGGCCCCATCAACCAAATTTGGGGCTCGAACGAAGATACATCCTTATGAGGAGTCAACGACACTTGAACAATATGTACGCCAATTCGGGCTATATATATAACTTAAGGTCCTAACTTGACAATACAGACCGCAATGGATTTCAAAAAGATATTACTTATACTCGCACTTTTGAAACCTTGGCAAAAATATATCCTTTATATTGGTTCTCACATGATGTCATACTCTCGCTCGCATACGGATTATGAGCACTGCAGTGCTCCATATGATTTACTTATCTATTAATTTCAGTTTTTTCCAGCGACTCAAGAAATTTGGAAGCATGAAAAATTTTTAGTTCTCCACTGCAGCAAGCTACATTGAAGAACTGTGAGCTAATTGTTATGCCATATTTTGGCATAGTCCAAATTTCTAATATTTAATAATTCTTAATTCTGATTAATAACTAATTGCTTATTGCCCAAGTAATATCCTCTCCCTGGAATGAGGAAGAATCAATCACAATCAATTAATTACGGAATATCTCGAAAATATATATTTCAAATCAAGGAAGATATCACAATGCCAATATTAAATCAAATAAAATTGGTAATTAGCACATTAGTGAAACTTATTTCTAAAGTCTCTTAGGGATAAGCCCGAAGTTCACGAAACTGCGTAGCCTTGATCCAATATAAATTGGTACGCAGGCATCTTGGCAAAGGGATCCGAGACAACGAGACAAATCGAGACACCTCACAAGTCTAGCCACCCTATTTTTTATAAACCCTGATCCCTAAAAACGGCTAAATTCATACACAAATCGCTCTGCTATTTCAGTAACCTCCGATTTCAAGTTTTGTCCTAAAGTGCATACAAAATTTTTGCAATGCGTATTTTTAAAAAAATGTAAATTTCGAAGAAAGAGATATTTTGGACTATTTTGAATAATTGAACTGAAAAAATGAGTTATTTTAATTATTCTACGGTGACAATATTTTCACTTGAACGTATTGTGTTTTGATATACACATAGTCTAAGTTTAGGGAGAGGGAATAATGGAGATGAAAATTTAGCTTATCCGACTTGCCCTCATCACGCCGCCTGGGCCGATGCAGATTCTTTCTTATGAGGTCTGTATTGCTACCAAGTTATTTAAACAACTTCTTAAAAAGGTAACTTCTTTTATTTATTTCACAACAGGGTTAATTATCTAGATACCATTAAAACTGGTTTAATGTAGTTTTAAAAAAAACCGGTTTAATGTATTTTATTTATAGTAAGCAACCCGCATTTGCTAACCTACCTTTCGGGTAATCACGGGATAAATCCCACGGGCTCACATAAAGTTGGTATTTGAACTAAAAATAATTTCAGAACAATAATTATATTATAAATATAGTATAGATACACCAAGAGAGAAGAAGAGAAAGAGAGAAGAAGAGAGAATATATTATTTCCAAGTGAGTTTACAAGTTCCATTTAGATGGCTATTTATAGGTGTAGGATATACAAAATACATAAACTTGATACATGAATTTGATACATGAACTTGAGAAGTCAACGGACTAATATTTATGAAAGATCAAAAGATTAAACCTAGAATGTTCTAGGATCATCCATTCACAATATTGAGAAAGTTCTAGGGACATCCATTCACAACACTCCCCCTTGGATGTTCATTTTTCGATAATTGTGCCTCGTTCAAACCTTTCTAGGAAAAAACCCATTGGGAAAAAATCCTAGTAAAGGAAAAAGAGTACATCGATTATGAAAATTTAGTTCAAGTCCTTAAGTCGACACATGCTAATCTTACGTACCAACTTCTCAAAAATTGATGGAGGTAGCGACTTCGTGAATAGATATCCAAGGTTGTCACTTGAGCGAATCTGTTGGACTTCAATTTCTTCATTCACTTGAAGATCATGTGTGAAGAAAAACTTGGGATATATGTTTAGTATTATCGCCTTTAATATATCCTTTCTTTAACTGCTTGATGCATGCTGTATTGTCTTCGAACATTATTGTCGAAAACTTTCCTGTCATGATGCATGGCACATGACTCTCTAATATGCTGACATATTGATCTCAACCAAATACATTCTCGACTAGCTTCATGGATTGCAAGAATTTATGCATGATTAGAAGATGTAGCAACCAAAGATTGTTTCACTGATCGCCATGAGATGGTCGTATCTCCATAAGTGAACAAATAACCTGTTTGTGATCGAGCTTTATTGGGATCAGATAAATATCCTACATCTGCATAACCAGTTAGCACTGCTTTGGATTTATTAAAATAAAATAATCTCATTTCAGTTATGCCTCGAAGGTATCGAAAAATATGTTTAACTTCATACCAATGCCTCCGAGTTGGAGTGCAACTATGTCTTGCTAATAGATTTATAGAAAATGCAATGTCTGGTCGTGTATTATTAACAAGATACATAAGTGCACCGAGAGCACTAAGGTAAGGTACTTCAGGACCGAGTCCCTCTTTATTTTTCTCCTTTGGCCGGAACACATCCTTTTTTCTTGTCAAGTGATCGAACAACCATGGGGGAACTGAATGGATGTGATTTATCCATGTAAAATCGTTTAAGTAATTTTTCAGTGTATGTTGATTGGTGAACAAAAATTTCATCTCTCAAATATTCAATTTGAAGTTCAAGACAAAATTTTATTTTCCCAAGTTTTTTTATTTCAAATTCTGCCTTAATATAATTAACTGTTTTCTGGAGCTCTTCAGGAGTTCCAATTATATTTAAATCATCAACATACACAGCAACTATAACGAATGAAGATTCATTCTTCTTTATAAATACATATGGACAAATAGGGTCATTTATATATCGTTCCCTTAACAAGTACTCGCTTAACCTTTGGTACCACATTCGACCAGACTGTTTTAATCCATATATTGACATTTACAACTTGATCGAGTAAAGGTCGCGAGAATGTGGTCTAGATGCTTCTGGTATTTAGAATCCTTCAGGGATCCTCATATATACATCTTTTTCAAGAGAACCATATAAATATGTTGTCACAACATCCATCAGACGCATTTCTAATTTTTCAATCACTGAAAGGCTGATAAGATAACGAAAGGTCATTCCATCCTTTACAGGAGAATATGTTTCCTCATAATTAATGTCTGGTTTTTGCAAAAAACCTTGAGCAACTAGACGTGCTTTATATCTTACAATTTCATTTTTATCATTTCTCTTTCACACAAATACCCATTTGAAACCAATAGGTTTTGTCCCTTCTGGGGTTCGGACTACAGGTCCAAACACTTTATGTTTATTAAGTGGGCTCAATTCATTTTCAATTGCTTCTTTCCACTTTGGCCAATCATTTCTACGTCGACATTCATCGACGGATTTTGGTTCAAGATCCTCATTTTCTGTCATTATATCGGGCGCTACATTATATGCAAAATTTTCATCGACGGTAGTGTCATATCGGTTCCATCTCTTTCCCGTGACAACATAATTAATTGAGATATCTGCACTTTCAACATTTTCAGGTACCTTGTCCTCTTTTCAGGTTTCATCTATCGTGTCACAGGTCTCTTGAGGAGTCTCTTCTGGAGATTTTATTTCCTCTATTTGGGCATCTCCACTTTTTACCCTTTTTCTTTTTCGAGGGTTTTTATCTTTAAAACTGATCGGTCTACCTTGCTTCATGCGAGGTCCTAATTCACTTGCTTAGACTATTTATCCTTCTGGGACTTCTATCTTTGCAGGAGCATTTTCAGCTGGTATGTGTGACTTAGTCACTCTATTTATATCAGTGAATGCATTAGGTAATTGATTTTCAATGCCTTGTAACTGAATTATTTTCTGAACTTCTAGTTCACACTGATTTGTACGAGGATCATAAATATTTAATGTTGATGCATTTCATGTAATTTTTTTCCAGCAATTTATTTTCTCCCCCTGATTTTTAGATAATCTTGTTTTCTCCCCCTTAATCTTGGAAAAACTGTTTCATCAAAATGACAGTCAGCGTACCTTGCTGTAAATATATCACCGGTCAAAGGTTCAAGATACTTTATTATAGAGGGAGATTCATAACCGATGTATACCCCTAATCTTCTTTGGGGACCCATCTTTGTACGTTGTGGTGGAGCAACGGGGACATATACCGCACACCCAAAAGTCCTAATATGGAAAATATTAGGCTCTCTTCCGGAGGCCAATTGTAAGTGAGAAAATTTATGATAACTTGTGGGTCTGATGCGTATAAGTGTTGTTGCATGTAAAATAGCATGCCCCCAAACTGAAATTAGGAGATTTGTTCTCATAATTAAAGGTCTGGCAATCAATTAGAGTCTTTTAATAAATGATTCCGCAAGACCATTTTGTGTGTGAACATGAGCAACATGATGTTCGACTTTTATTCCAATTGACATACAATAATCATTAAATGCACGTGAAGTAAATTCCCCAGCATTATCTAAACGGATCGTGTCAATATTATGATCCGGAAATTGTGCTCTTATTCGAGTTATTTATGCAAGTAGTCTCGCAAACGCCAGGTTACGAGTCGATAATAAGCACATATGTGACCGCCTTGTTGATGCATTAATTAGTACCATAATATATTTAAATGGTCCACATGAAGGGTGAATGGGCCCACATATGTCACCTTGAATACGTTCCAAAAATCTCGGAGATTCAACTCCTATTTTTCTTGGAGAGGGCTTAATAATCAACTTACCTTGAGAACAAGCAGCACAAGAGAATTCATTAGTCTAAAAAACCTTCTAATTTTTCAGTGGATGCCCATTTGAGTTTTCAAAATTCTATGCATCATGCTTGATCCCGGATGTCCCAACCGGTCATGCCAAATTATAAAATTATTTGTATCAATAAACTTCTGGTTTATGATAGCATTTGCTTCAATAGAACGAATGTTTGTATAATATAATCCAAAAGTAAAGGCGGGTAGTTGTTCCTTGATACATTTCCTACCCGAAATGATGCATGTGATGTTAAGGAATTCTTTATTCTCTTTACTCATTGTTTCGACATGATATCCATTTCTGCGAATATCTTTAAAACTTAATAAATTTTTTTGTGAGTTCGGAGAGAATAATGCATCATTTATAATAAATTTTGTTCCTTGATGTAACAAAAGATGAGCTCTTTCGGAGCCTTCGATTATACTTGTACTTCCGAAAATTGTATAGACATTACTTTTACATATTTGTAGATGAGTAAAATATTTTTAATTTTTAAGAATGGTGTGAGTAGTTGCACTATCCACAAGACAAATATCTTCGTTTATTTTGTGATCAATGCGAGAATGAGAAATATCCATAACACTTCAAATAAAAGTACATAGAATTAGTAACTAAATAATAATAATCATAGAAATAAAATATCTCACACATAATAAAAAACTTTCATCCAAACAATTATTTATATCATATATATATCATTCATATTGCCGCTTCCTTCAGGGATTTCGTAAAAATCAGACGCATGTAAATGTGTCATGTCAGAGGGGTTATACTCGGGTCCTTCATTCTGGAAAGCTAAATTTGCTTCGGCAATCTTTCCTTTCTCCTTCTGGGATGCTTTGTATAGGTCAGCTAAGTGCTTAGGCATACGACATGTACACGACCAATGACCCTTCATACCGCATCTATAACAAATATTCTCAACATTCTTTTGTCCTCTCTTATCTTTCTCCACCTTTTCATCTTTTTTCACAAACTTCGGGTTGTAATTTGATTTTCCTTGTTTACAAGGATAGTTGTTTCTTACTTGATTTCCTCGACCGTGTCCACGTCCACGCCCAAAACTATAAGTTGCCGCATTCACTTCAGGGAAAGGGCTAGAGCCGGGTGGGCGAGACTCATGATTCTTCATCAATAGCTTGTTGTTTTGTTCAGCAACAAGAAGACAATAAATTAAATCTGAATTTTTTATAAAACCTTTTTCACGATATTGTTGTTGGAGGAGTACATTCGAGGCATGAAAAGTTGATTAAGTTTTTTTCTAACATGTCTGCGTCAGTAATATTTTCTCCACATAATTTTAGTTGAGAACTGATTTTAAAAAGCGCGGAGTTATATTCACTGACAGTTTTAAAATCTTGAAGCCTCAAATGCATCCAATCATATCGAGCTTTTGGAAGAATCACAGTATTTTGATGATCATATCTATCTTTCAAATTTTTCCAAAGTTCAAGTGGATCTTTCACAGTAAGATATTCAGTTTTAAGTCTTTCGTGGAGATGACGGCGTAGAAAAATCATCGCTTTTGCGCGGTTTGATTCAGATTCTTTGTTTCCCTCTTTAATGGTGTCTCCAAGACCTTGTGCGGCCAAATGAATTTCAATGTCTAGTATCCATGATAAATAATTCTTTCTGGTGATATCAAAAGCCTCAAATTCAAGTTTGGTAAAGTTTGCCATTCTTAGAAAAATAATCACAAAAATATATTATTATTATTATTTCAAACATGTATGTATATCTAATTTTACAAAAATAAAATTGTGATGTCTAAATACATGCATGTGAAGCTAAACAAATTATATATGCTTGAAAACTTATGATTGTCATTGATGTGGGTAGAATAAAATATTTCCAGAGATAACCCTATAATCTTTTGATGCCTACTATATCACAGGTATCATATAATCCATAAACAACTTTCATCACTTGCATACATGATTTAAAATGAAACTATACATTTACATAAATGCTTATAAACTAATAATTTTGTATATTTTGGGCACATTAAAATAACTTGTTTTGGTAATCAACTAGTCTAACATATGATAAATCTTCTAGTTAGGTTTAACATTATGTACATATAAAACAAATTATAAGGCGGGACATATGCATGTAATTTTTCTTTTATTATATTTCTAGTGCAAAGAAGTATAGTACCAAAAATGGACATATTCTGAATATATGTTTATGTAAAGATATAATAACACAAATTATCTTAACATGAAAGATTACATACCTTAGGTGAGATAAATAAAGAAGATATGTAGGTGACTTCTTGTACGGTATGTACTATCCCATATTTTCAGATATTAGTATTATTATTATTATTATTATTTGAAATTGTTTATATGATTTTATGTGAATTTTAGTGAATTATATGATAATTGGAATTGATGTTTGGATATTTATATATGATATTATTTGAGTATTTTAATTTGTAATATGTCCAGAATAAAGTATATATAATTATGGTATTTTTTTGGTAATTTTTGGATTGTTATATAATTTTATAAGGATTTATAGATTTAATAATTATTTTCAGTATAATTACAGAACTATTTTATAAAGCAGGAAATATTCCAGCTTCAACCGTTTTTGCGTTTTTATAACCCGAAACTCTTCGGAAAACTCCATTCTAACCTAATGTGGATATTCTGAACATTTTCCGTATTTTAACTTTTTCGATCCGGATTATGGTTTGACTCGTACGCGTCCCGGCGTAAAATTTTCGATACGATAATAATTTCGATAAATCAATAAAATATGTATTCTCGAGAGACGGGATATTTTTTATATTATTTTCTCGTAGGGTGTTTTATAAGAAGTCCGGTTTTGACGATTATCCAAAACTGGTATCAAGTTGTATCGTTTTTGTAATTACTTAGCGGCTAAGTAATCTATTTTCGGATCCGATATGATCCAATGGGATACTGGTTATGTGTTTTAAAATGCATTTATATGAATTGATCTACAATCGGGAAGCGTGTTTATTAGCGTCTTTATCGAGATACTCGTTTTATCTCGTTTTATGTGCGTTTAAATGTATTTTATGTGTTTTCGGGGTTTTCTATTAATTTAGGAATCGTCTTTGTGTTAAAAACCAAACGGACCGGGACCCCACCGGGACGTCAAAACCCACAAAATTCGTGTTTTTGTTTTTATAGAATTATTCGTATTTCAAATACCCAATATTATTATATTTTGAATTATTCGCAATTTTTGGGAAATTTTAATATAAATTTTATATTTTACTGATTTTAAAATTATTCCTCGTAATTATTATTTTGGGGCTTAATTATTTTAATTATGGGGATAAAAGCACCCTTAATTTATTTTGGAGATATAATTTCTATAAATATAAATAGCTGTATTATTTTTATTTTATTCATTAAATTCATTAAAATTCAGAACAATTAAACAGAAAAATTGAAGAACAAGGTGGGGGTGTTCTTGAGCTAAAGAATTAAATCCCAACTTTGGAAGTGTTTTTGAACACCAAATCGTAAGTATTAGTAATTAAAATATTTGGATTTCAATTATCTACCTATTTCAATCATCAAAAACAATCCCAGATTAGTAGATTTTAATTTCGTTTTTTAAGGGTTCTTGAGTTTGAATTGGGGTTTTGATTGCTATTGATTGTTGGATGGTTTTGATGATAAGAATAGCTTTAATAGGTTCAATATAGTCGAATTATGCTACAAATTTATAGGTTGTATCATCAGAATTGTTAAATCGGGTTTTTGAATTTGATGGTTTTTCTTTTCGATTTTCCGGATTGTTCTTGATTGTTTTAATGATTATGATGATAGAAGTCGTTTGTATGTAATATGAGCATCGTTTTTCTATGTCAATCGATGGTGTTGGTTAAGAAACGGAGGATTCCGCGATTTCACCGGAAAACCACCGATAGGTGGCCGGATATTGGGTTATGTTGTTTGTTTGGTATTATTGTTGTTATTTCTGTGTTTCTGTGCTGTTAGTGAAGGGATTTGAACTAATTTACGTTTTGAAATGATCGAATTATATGATTTTAAGGCCGCCGGAACTTCGACTGAGGTTCGCCGGTTTCTGGAGGTTTTCTAGATTCCGGTACCCTCAAGAACTTCCCGACGGTTGTTCTTCAGGGTCCGGGTTTGATCCGTTTTGATTCCTTTCTGACCCGCATTTGATCCTTATTTTCCCTACACCCAAACCCTGAACCTGTTTAAACAACTTTCTATTTATTTTAATTCAAAAAAAAAATCTTTTCTTAATTTGAAAAATCATTTATTTTAATTTTAAAAATCATTTACTTATAATTTGTAATTCTAAAAATTATTTTATTAATTATTTTAAATTCAAAAAATTATTTCTTTTATTATTTTCAGAAATCCATATTTGTTTTAATTATTTATAATGTTCAGTGTTCTAAAAATTCCCGATTTTAAAAAAAAAACCGATTAATCCTTAAAAAATATTTGGCCAATCTATTTTTTGAAATCCGATTAATATTTATAAATTATTTTTGAATTATATATTCCATAATAAATAAGGTAAATATATTAAATATATTAAAAACTTTAATATATCCGATTTTTGTTCCGATTAATCCCCGATTTACTGATTAATCCCTAATCGGTGCCTAAACCGATTAGTACCGATTACCGATTTTTACAACCATGATAATTTGTTTTAATTTCTTATTTATAGATTTAATTAATTGGTTAATTCATTTAATTAATTAATTTTATTTATAAATAGTTAAATAAAATATAATTATTTATAATTAATTCAAATAAATCCTAAAAATTGTTTTTAAGCTTTTAAAAATTATATTTTGGTATTTAAAAATCAATTAATATTATTATTAATTGATTTATTCCTATTTAATTCTTATTTTATTCATAATAAATGAACCGTTCGTCCGTTTAATACGAAACGAACGCGTATAGACTCAGAAAAACATTACGCTTTCAATAAAAATACTTTTGAGACCTAATTTCTTTTGTATTGCAATGTCATTTGATTTGTGAGTCATTCTGAGCCGGTATTTGATCAATAAACACTGTTATTGGCCTGATTTCAATTCTGAACGTTCTGAAACCTACCTTTTGACGAACTAAGTCATATGTGATATGAATTATGTGATACGTAGCTTATATGATTATGTGCTATGTGAAATACGTGTGTACGTGGGTCAAGAGTCTTGTGTTTGACTGTTTTATTTATGTGTGGGCTATCGTATGGGTAGACGATAGGGTTTTGACGCACAGTTCATTGAGTAATTATCGTTTAGACGATTAAAGTTGTATCTCTTAATTATAGATGCGGATTATTCGAGTTGATCAGGACAAGACGTTGGATAAAGAGTGAGATGGAATGGTATTGGATATCTGGCTTCTAGCAATCGTAGGAGCAACATATCAGTAAAGTGTTGAAAAGAAATATGGTGATGTTTTGAGACAGAATGTCAGAATGGATGCGTCATTGCGAGTGTGACTAACTGTTAAAAACCAAAGGCAAGTATCTATATCATCACTTATTGTTCAAGTGATATTTATTTTGATTCTTATTATGCAAGTATTGTTTTCCCTATTCTCAGTTCAGAATAGATAAATGTTTTACATATCGCTAAATTATCATGCAAATACTCTTCTGTTATTCTATGTTCAGAATAACTAAGTGATTTTTACTTATCAAATGAATGGATTTATAAATGTTTTGGGTTTTGAGAAAGATGATTTTGTTGCGAGTATTCCTGCCCAAGTGAATGGGGGAATAAAATTATTTAGGATGTCGATTGATTCGGCTCCTTTTTAATAAAATGTTTTAAGATTGGAATGGTTACTGGTTACAGCATAGGTGATCGAGATATCGGTCCAGCTGTAATATCTTTCAAGGCGAATATATGCCTTTTTTGGCGCCCTATAGGTACAGTATGGCTACGGGATACGGGTAGTACCTATATTTACGGTATGGCTGCGGGATACCGGTGTTGTTTCGTGACTGATCATCAGGAACATCATGAAATATTATTGGTTCCAATCTAAACTGTTGTTTTCTAAATTGTTTTGATAATCATAGAATAAATGATTTATCAACCGTTTCTATTTTGGATTAAAGGTGAAATGCAGTTTTGATTATTCAGTTTCTGATTTATGTTGATACTTACTTTGTTGTTAAATATCAAAGGTGGTATTAGTATAGATGATTGATGTTGACTTCAGTATGGGATGTTGTGAGCATCAAAGTTCATATTGATATCTAATTTGATATGACAACAAAATGAGTATTGATATCAAGAGTTCAGTTTTGAATAAAGATTATGATTTAATCTATAATCATTGCATCTTGTTATTGTTTTTTACGATATTTCCGTAAACACTGTTTTACGAATTTTACTCTCGTTAGGATTTAAAGTATTGTTGAAGCATTTCGCTCGAAAATATCAAAAACGGTTTTAAATACAGATTAGGAATCAATTTTGAGATTCCTTAACTAAATTTTTTATTTCAACAATTATGATTTTAAAATATTCTGCTTTATTGCAGATGTCAGTTTTATATCAAAAACGAACATATATATATATATACGCTATAATAAACTTGTTGAGCATTCTTTCGCTCATACTTGCCTGTTTTCAAATTTAACCTCCAGTGAGGATTAGCTTACGCTGTTTAACCGCTTAATTCAAGGAAGCAAAGAAGAAGCTTTTGGAAGGTGGTTGGTCCAGGGTTGCGAACTAATGTAAGTTCTATTGTGTAAAGTTGTTTATATTATATTATATTATAATTGTGTTATTTCATAGTTGGGCCTAGTATACTTCTTTTCAAAGTTATACTAGCGGGTTAAGTTTTAAGGTTTGGAATTATTGAAAAGAGTTTTAAAAGAAAGTGAAAAAAATATTTGTGGAATTCGGATATCTTATTTCTAGCACTGTAACCTTAAAAGATCTTAAATTACTTTGGGGTCATAGATGATTAATATCTTCCGCTGGCATTTATTTATTGATTTAATAGGTTATTTTGGATTGAGGTTTCATAGTGACGACTAAATCCTCTGACCCCGGATTTGGGGGCGTTACACGGTAAATGGCCTACAAACTTTTTAAGCAAATCGTGCTGATAACATATTATAAATATAGTATAGATACACCAAGAGAAAAGAAGAGAAAGAGAGAAGAAGAGAGAATATATTATGAATAATGTTACATGTACAGAATTGTCTACATAATTTTCGTACAGAATGATGCGGAAGCCCCACTTGTGCCCTGTATTAATGACTTTTGTCGACCACCATGATTATTGTTGTCCATTATACTTATTTTCATTTGTTTATTTAAAAATTGTCTAGATTTTTTTGTTGTGCACGTACAAATTTTTTATTATTTAATTGTACAAGTTATTACTAAGTATTTACTTTTTATTATTTAATAAAAATATTTACATTTTTATGTTTTATATATTTTCTGGTAATATATTTATTTTTATATTTTAATACTAGTATAGTTTCTTTTAAATATGATAAGATATTTAACATTTTAAATTAAGTTCTTAAAAAAATTAATTTCATTATAAAAATTACAACAAATAAGATTGATAAAAGGTAATGAAAACACTATAACATAAAGAATAACAGATTAAATAGTAAAATTATATGTCTCAATAGAAATCAACAATAAGTCTCAATAAACAAAATCATAGCATATTTGTGTTCACAATTAAAAATACCCAACATGGATCAAATAAAAAAGAACATATTTCGTAGCTTTCCAACTTAAAACATATCATTCATTATATTTATTTTCCTTAATTTCTAAAATACCAGGATAGAAGGATGGTATATAGAAAAGAATGATGATGAGAATATTAATTCAAAAATATAATATATGCTTTACAAAACTATAATATATGTTAAACAACCTAATATTTGTAATATTTGTAACATTTCTTGTAATATATAATATTATAATTTATTTTGCAAGTACTGTCTTATTATTAAAATAAAAAAAAATATTTTCGTGATATTGAATATTTTAATTTTGTGAGTAGAACTTGATTACTTATAAGTAGATAATTTTGGTGAAATTTTAATAGTAATATATAAAAAGAAAAAAGAATGTAAGAAACAAATAATAAGAAGATGAAAATGAATTGTAGGTATAACTACAGTGACCGACAAAGATTATTAATACAGTGGTGAACTATCGCTTCCACATCATTCTACAAATATTCTGTAGCTAATTCTATATATGTAACATTACTCATATTATTTCTAAATGAGTTTACAAGTTCCATTTAGATGACTATTTATAAGTGTAAGATATACAGGATACATGAACTCGATACATAAATTAGATACACGAACATGAGAAGTCAACAAACTCATATTTATGAAAGATCAAAAGATTAAATCTAGAATGTTCTAGGATCATCCATTCATAATATCTAAAAAGTTCTCGGGACATTCATTCACAACAAATTAAACTCAATGACGAGTATATTTTGTTAATTATTCTTAATATTTACGAAATTCAATCGGTCTTAACTCATCTCTTTCAAAGTCAAACTCAACTTCTCACTAATCAAATAATTCTTAAATTTTAATATATGAGCATTTTCCATTGTCAAATAGTTAGAAAATTAATAAAGTATAATGTGTCGCTAATTTCAGTTACAATCTTAATACTGTTTTAAGTTCAATGAACTTGAGACATTAGATATCACTCCATCTGTCCCAATTTATCCGTTCAATTTGACTTTTATACATAGTTTAAGGTGCATTGACCACATAGTTTCGTCGATTATCTTTCAATTTTTTTTTGTGAATAAAGATTCAAATCTTAAACTCGCATAATAAATGAAAGAACACAGAATATGTGACAGATTTTGCTGTTTTGATTTCATAGGTTCGTATTGTTTCTGATTAGCAATCACCATTTAATTGGCTCCACTTACTCGCCACATTCCAAAATTGTTTTATTACTAATTCACGTGTCAGATTTTAAGGGATTGTTAATAATATACGGATTTTAAAAGATTTTTCTTGATTTCAATTTTTTGTGGATTTTGATGGAGTTGATCCAAAATCTTGTAGAATTTTGCAGATTTTGTGGAGTTTTTTAGAAATCCATCAAAATCTCGTGTATTTTGAAGAGATTTCAAGATATTAAAAATGTATTAACAAATCCATCAAAATCCACAACTTTTTTAAATAAAAGAAAATCCATGGACTTTTGAATACCATCAGATTTTGATGGATTTTTTAAAATCCAAATTGAATACCACCAAATTTTGATTAACTTTTTAAAATCTAAATTGAATACACTCAGATTGGAAAAAGTCTTTTAAAATCCATAATTGAATACCCCGTGATTTTAAAAGACTTTTTCCAATACTTGTTGAATACATTCAGATTTTAAAGGATTATTTAAAATCCAAATTGAATACCCCATGATTTTAAAATCCATAAAAATCTTTCAAAATCTCAATTGAATACACAACCCTAATATTATATGTATAAAGTGGGTAAAATCTTTCAAAATCCCAATTGAATACACAACCCTAATATTATATGTATAAAGTGGGTATAGTAGAGAGAAGTATTAGATGTAGTTATGTTAAAAATTATAAAAAAATTACTATTTTTGAAATTTTTTGAAATGTAAACAATCGGAAGGAACATCCCAAAAAAAAGTGTAAACAAATGGGGGGCCGAGGAAATATAAATTTCTATAATTTTCATGTGTGAGAATAGGAGTAGTGCTATATGTAAAAAAAATCCCCAAATAAAATGGGATAATAAGTCATAGATTTTTAATTGGATTTTTAATGAATATGTCCCATTTTAGAAATTCATTTATAAAAATATTTTAATTATAATATTATTTGTAAATATCTCTCATTTTCAATTTTTTTGACTATTTTAAGTTAATCATAGTTAATTTCACTATTATACATTTTTAAATGACATGTTTAACATTTACTTAAATATTATATTTAATATGTTACTATTTCACTATTTTAAATAATTAGTTACTTACATATCAATATTTTTATATTACTTTTTTTTGGTTAAGAGCAGTAATATTAAAAATAAGGTTATGCCTAAGGTCAAAAATTAACCGACTAACAACATATATTTTATGATTAGATTTTGCTACGTCCTAATAAAAACTTAGCATATGACTGGATTTTTTGATGAAGGGGAGAGAGAAGAGATTGAGATAAAGAATTTTAAGTCACCTAAGTATCGCACTTAAATTTTCACGAGAATATTAATTCAAAAGTGTAATTGAATTTTATTGTCATGTATATTATATTATTTGGGACATTTTTAGTCAATGTAAGTACAAAAATATAATTAATTACATGTATATGAGTTATATAAGAGTTAAAATTTAATCCTTGAACAGTTTCATAATTGTTGAAAAAGATTGAATATATTTATAAAAAAAACTATTAATTTGGGATATATTATACAAATTTTGATTTTAATTTAATTTGTAGACTAATATATATACATGTATGATCTTATATTATTATTATTAAAAAATTTACCATCTCTATGCTGCTATAACATTTCAGAATTTTTTTTGATAACTTAACATTTTCCTGAAATTACATGTATATTGACCATTATTTTTTATTTAATCTGTCTCAAAATTATTGTTCAAAATAAATCCTAAAATCGCAAACATGAAAAGAGGATGAGGGTTGGGGGACGAGGAGGGGATGATGAGGGGAGTTGAATAAAACACAACATCTGCTACCGAAACTCAATTATTAATATCCCCCCATGTTCTAAATCGGGCTCGTATCACATGGAAGTTAGACAACGTAACTCTGATTAGCATAGAGGGTCGAAAATGAAATAAAGATTTCATCGTTTTGTGATTTGTGAATTATACCACATGACACTGCGTTAATTTAAGCCAAAGACATGCAGGCACGATGTGGTTTATACAAACTTTTGATATTGTTTGACAAATCTTAAAACAAGTAATTTATAACTTAAATGAAATAAGTGATTAATAAATGATAAGTTGACAAACGTTTATAAATTATACAAGTGTTTGGATAATTTAACTTATAAGTTAGATTTTTTTTTTAATTTAAATGAACTAAAATAAATAATTTGTAAATATATTATCTTAATTTTTATATTTTAAGTTTGATTAACATTTAAAAAAATATATTTTAAAACTAAAATTGATAAAATAAATCAAAAATCAAAAATAAGTTGCAAAAAAGTATGTGATTAATAACATTCAACTTATCAGCTTATAAATTATAAATTCAACTTATAAGTTGGGTTGACAAACACTCATCAATAAATTTTTACAGTTATAAACTAGCTTATAACATTTGCCAAACAGTCACATAATGTATATTATCAGTAACGAAAAAGACTTGAGCACCGACAGTAAATATGTCTTTCTTTATTCTTTGCTTCAGCTGTTATAATATACAGCTATATATTAGCTTACGCGTACGTGTAATTATATACCACTCTTTGTGTTTTTTTTTGTCATTTTGACTTTTGCACATATTTCAATGTGTTTTGACCGGCTATTTAAAATTATTATTTATAAAATTTTCTTTTTATAAATAAAAGTAGACAACTTAAATTTTAATTCTCAAAAAGAATATTTTTAAAATCAAATTTCTAACTAGACGGTCAAAATATATTGAAATACGTGTAATAGTCAAAGCCACAAATAAAAAAAAGAGGGAGTACATGATAATCTTTTCCGTGTTTGTTTGTTGTGATTAATAATATTCCACAAAGTTAAAGTGCCCTTAGATCTGTTTTTATAAAAGCTTGACTGACAATTCACTCTTTTTAAAAGTCTCCTTCCATTATCGTCTGTTAATATATAATACCAGTAAACAGGATTTTTCTTTTAGCATCGCATGAATTTTGTTAATTTAACTATTAAGATCAATAACCCGTATGAAATACGGGCCGAGATTAAAATATTAATATTAAATAATAATTATAAAAAGTTATTTTAAATTTTTATTAAAATATATAATAAATAAAATTGTACGATTAATTCATTTTTTCTTTTTAATTATATGTAGTTTCATTAACTCAAATCTTATTAAAACAACAAACTCAACGTTATTATGTATTCGTTGTTCAAAAAGACATAATTAATATTCACATCGAAACTTTAGTCAAGTAACGAGTAACACAATTGACGGATAATTTAACAAAAAATGACCAAACCAGTATTTCACATAGAACCGACAAGGAATTCCATTAATAACTGGCCGTTTTGATTAAATCAACGCTACTAAGTAATTGCATATTAAATTTTTTATTATTAACTGAATTTGTATTTTTATATAGTTTTTTATTGCATAATTTTTCTAATAAAATATTCATTATGTATGTATAAATTTGCATTTGGTGTTAAAATAGAATTATATAGGTTAAATTTAAAAATTACAATGTATATACGATTCCGTTTATATAAAAACAATATAAATATGTGGTATATATGAATCCAAAAATGGGTAAAATATTACATATATAATTATAAGGCATATAGAAGTAATATAAAAAATGGTATATTTAGAGTTATAGTAAAATTTAAAAAGGGGTGAAACCAAAAATTTATAAAACTGAAAACGGGTGAAATGCCCGCAAGGGTTGGCTCAGTTGGTTAAAGAGGGGATAACTATCCTTTTTGTCACATGTTTGAATCACACGGGAGAAAAATTTATGATTATGTCTTCTGAATCAGAGTCTGTCACTTAAATGCGGTTTACCTTGGTTACCTACGATAAAAAAAACGGGTGAAACCAAAGTATCCGTTAAGAGATGGTTTCCTTATTAATTAATAATAACAATGTATAAAAGATTCCATTTTATCAATTTAATAAAAAAAAATCTACGAAAAATAGAAATGTCATATTAATAATATGATTTCAATCTATATTTTGTTAAAAACAACATAGAACGGTACACGAAAAAGAAATATAGAGGTAAAACCAAAATACGACATAACCGTACTAAGATAAAACTAAGTACCCTATCAAAAAATAATTCAGAGTTCTATGAAAATAGAATTGTAATCATAATACGGTTTGAACAATTTTATTATTTTCTAACGGTGAAACCAAAATACAATTTTATAATATTTATATTATTTTATTAAAATGGGATTCCACCAATAAATTAAAAAAATTTAAATTAAAAAATTCCAATTTAAATACATTGGCCTATTTACTTCGACGTGGTTTATATTTTTCAGGACTATTTAGTTGGGCCAATTGATGAACGTATTAAAATATAATTAAAAATATGATTCAAACCTATAAAAACATGGCTTATAAAATTTAAAAAATGAGTAAAATAATACATTTAGAGTTATAACATAAATCATAAAAGGTGAAATTAAAAGTTGGTGGATAACTATCTTTTTGGTCACATGTTCGAATCCCACGGGACGAAAATTTATGATTATGCCTTCTGAGTCAGAGTCTGTCGCTTAAATGCGGTTTATCTTGATTCACGTGATTTGCAGACCATTACGTGAGACTGTGGAGTTTACCCCGTCCTTCGGTAGCGGCTGCGGGTTCTATACGATAAACAAAATAAGTAAAACGAAAGTACCACTTTAAAACATGTTTCATTTATGAATAAATAAAACGGTTAAATACAATACATATAGAATTATAAGTAACATAAGAATCAAAAAGAATAAAAATAATAGATTTAAAATTATAAATGAATCATAAAAGGTAAAAACAAAAGGCAGTAGAACCAAAAAATAAGTGAAATCAAAGTACCACCTAAATAGTTTATTAAAAAAAACGGGTAAAAATAATATATAAAAAATTATAAGTCATACAGGAATCAAAGAAGATAAAAATAATACAATTAGAGTTATAACATAAATCATAAAAGGTGAAAGTAAAAGACGGTAGAACCAAACAATAAATGAAATCAAAGTAACAGTTAAAAAGTTTATGAATAAAGAAAAACGGGTAAAATTAATATGTAAGAATTATAAGTCATATAAGATCAAAAAAGATAAAAAATAATATAATTAGAGTTATAACATGAATTATAAAACATGAAATAAAAGGTGGTAATACCAAAAATAAATGAAACAAAAATATCACTTAAAAAAGATTTTGTTTATTAATAAAGATTATTAGTAACGGCATCATTTACGGATATATACACAAAAAAAATGCTAAAAATTTTAAAAATGATAATCGATATCTAATATTAGAAAATGATATTGAAATGAGCGGTATTAATTTCTCCAAATTTTTACCAAGTGATACTATAAAATAAGAGAAGGGTTACTACCCCACATACACATTAGCATTTTACAAAAATTAGGGGGAAATTGGGATTCTAACATTTTCCTTTATAAATTCGCTATATTGTCATGTTCCACTTCAAAGTTACTAATCTGTACTATATATACTAGCGTAACGTAATGCATGGAATAATTATAATATTTATAATTTTATTATTTTTATTATATAAAAGTAAGTTATAAAAGATAATAAATAAAATATACTTAAAACATTTATTAAAATTAATGAAGTTAATATTTTATATATTATATTATTATGTTATTTATGGATTCTAATTTTAGATAGTTAAAATGTTAAAAAGTTCATGGCTTGAGGGGGTATATTGGTGTATATGGATAATTTGATATAGATTTTTCTTAATTTGTAATTAATTTTGATATATTAAAATTTAAATTACTAAAATTTATTTAAATAATCAGAATAGTACATTGACTTTAAAATAAACACGTCCTTCAATAAATATACTATAGACATTATTTAAATAATTAGAATAGTACATTAACTTTAAAATAAACATGCCTTTACGTAAATATACTATAGACCAGTCCAAATAAATTATATGCCCTAGTGTGTTGTTTGAGGGTGGGGGATGACTTATGATTGAGTAAAAATACCGTATTTTTAGTAGTATACATGTTAATATATAATTAGTTTTTTTAATAAATAATGTAAATGATAGGTCTAATATTTTGGAAGGTATTAACAAAAGTTTTTGATAACCAAACGAAATCATGTTTCGATTATAATATTATACTATAATAATCGGAATGGGGTATAATTTGGTTCAACGGTTATTTTCTAATTTTGATTATTAAAATAATAAATAAATAGTGTTATATATTCGTTACAATATTAAATTATTAAATTACTAGATATATGAAAGAAAAAGATTAATTATATTAATATTTATATTATATATTTCAACATATTTTTACTTTCTCATTCTTCTTTCAAAAACATGGGAACTTAAAGAAAGAAAATTATTTACCCGAAAAGTTATGAGAAAGAATTTATGAGAAAACATACACATTTGTAAGGTTATATTTTGTCTGATGTTAGAGTCTTAAATTTTAAAAGTATTTCTGAATTCTTGACAAAAAATATATATTTCTGAATTGCACATGTCAAGTTTGGGCAGGATTATTAACACACATGAAGTTCATTAATCTTATATTTTATGAAAAAATTGTCGACAATTAATTAACATTTATCCTATTATTAAATAATAAAAAAATGTTATATATTCGCTAAATTATGAAATTATTAAATTACCCGATAGAGTTTACTTATTCTACTAAACTACGGTCACAATTATTCTATAATTTTAATTATAAATTTATAATTATTAAATATTTATATAAATATTTTAAAATTATAATATGATGAAATAAATAAAAATTTTAAATATTAACAAAACCCGTATATCGCACGGGATTTGAGCTGGTTACTCTTTTTAATTTGGACTCTTGATTTTCTTACTGGAGGGTGATAGACAATATTTCATTTGCTTATACGTTACAACCATTCATAGTTTAATTAAGAGAATCAATCCACGACTAAAGCTATTTACATTCAAAATGATAGCGATAGATTTGATAAATTATGATTTACAACTTGTTCATTGATTTTACTTCTTCCAAGTAAAGGGGGATCATCAGTAGACTAGTTATGATTATAAATGTAATATAATCCGAGCCGAATGATTCAATTGCATGCCTACACTTGAACTCGTACTGTGAAAGATGATATCAACGCGTTTGCTGAACAGAGTAAAAGATGAAGTGTACTGGCAAACAAACGGATGGTATATTTGTGCGGAAACACTTCGACTGTACATATGTAATTAATTAACAAAAAAAATCACTGTGCGGGTGTCTTCTTCACGTGAAAAAGTACCAGTCTTGAACCTCAATAATTACACATGGCAGCAAAGTTTGCATGTGCTTCCTATAACTGTATGTTGCTATTTTAGCCTGTATTTAATTTTTTCTTAACGCCACTATACTGTACTTGTGGTTGACCTCTGATTTCGATCTATAATGGGTTTTACTTCAATCTACTTATATAGTTACTATGTTCCAAAGCAGTAAAGCAAAGTGTCCAATGCTTGCTATAACAGCAATTAGCATCACCTAAAACAAATGTTGCTTAAGCACTTGTAACATGAAACAACAGCAGATGTCAATAAAAACATCTGGACGTGTTAATAAGTTACAAATTTAAATAAACACTTTAACCCGATCACATAAGAAAACCATAAGTTGGTAGATTTATAAACACATGTACTGCAGAAGCAGATCACATAATATTACCGAGAAAAAGAGAAACACAAGAAAAACGAAAACAAAAAACTGATAAAAGATTATAAAGGCAAACCAACTGCCAATTACAGCAACCTTGGTCATACAATTACCAATTATAGACAAGGGTAGTTCCAAAAATCTCCGATATCAAAGGTCTGAGCCCGCTGGATATCACGGTTACCTGCCAGTAAAAGAGCAACATCAAGAAAAATAATTAATGTCGTGATGACATCATAAATATGATTGCGAAGAAAATAGGCTGCTACCTACAAGCAATCTTAATTTCTGTTTGTTGCCTGTTTATTATTGTTGTCCAATATATGGAGTTCTTCTGCACAGGGCAATATGTACAACAACCTGAATCTTATCTTTTCTTGAGTCTAGATTATATACCAGCCCTTTGTGAGAAACAAAGGAAGATGTCAAAGTAAACACATTTAAGTTGGGGTAAATTTTTTTTATAAAAAGGGTAACATGTAGGTGTGATATTTAGTTCCCACTTTTTGTTATACACACAATAAAGTATTTAAGTATTTTTAAATTCAAAAAATTAAAACTAAGAAAATGTGCCTGGCTTACATATTACTAAAATTTAATGTTCAAGTCTATTATTATATATACATGTATTCATACATGACATCAATAAATTTTTTTGTTTGATTTTAATGTACATTAATAGAGATTGAATGTGTGATATATTTTTGATAAAACTAAGTTGTAGACTGTTAGAATTTTACGTTGTGATATTTAAATATAAATATATTTTACTAATTGGTTATGTTCACCAAATCTTTAGGACTAGTTATGATTTAGTTTTGAATATTAGTTGTAGTATTTTAGGAATAAGATGTATCATGAATGTTTTGTCATGATTATAATATATGCATTTCAGATTACATTTCTTCTTACACTTACACCTATAACCCTAAATATATACACACACCTAAAAAACTAACATGGTATCCGAACTTTCTTCTTAAGGGACAAGCTAAACACCATAACTCATACCTTCACCGTAACACATTTCCACGACTCATATACACACCATAACAGAACTCACAAACACAACATATTTTCATGAGTAAGAAGCCTAAAATCACAATACATAACCATAACACATATCATGACCTATAACCATAACCCACAACTATAACACATAACACATGACTACACATGACTGTAAAGTCTAAAATCATAACATATCATGACATACAAAAATAAAACCCAAAATCATATTCATGAAAATTAATGGAGACAACTACAATCTACAAGGAATACGCACAAGAACAACATGTTTTTGGACTACAAACCCACAACTATAACACATGATTGAGAAGTGTAAAACCATAACATATCATGGCATACAAAAATAAAACCCAAAATCATATTCATGAAAATGAATGGAGACAACTACAATCTACGAGGAATAAGCACAAGAACAACATGTTTTTGGAATACAAAAGGAGATGATAAAGATGTCCAAAAAAATGAGAAGTAATTTGTTTTGATGAAAATTAAATGTCAAAGCAAGGAAGGAGTGTAAGAATTTTGTGCTTTATTATTTAAATATAAATATATTTTAATAATTGGTTATATTGACCAAATCATTAGGATTAGTTATGATTTAGTTTTGAATATTTTTGAATAATGGTTGTAGTATTTTTACGGCTAAGATGTACAAGGTATGTTTTGGCTTATATAAAGGCCACCAAGATTATGATTATAATATATGCATTTCACTTTACATTTCTTCTTCTCTCAATGTAGACACCTACACCTATAACCCTAAATATATACACACACCTATAAAAATTAACATAGACGAATCTTTCAGAAAAAAACTTTGCTATGTTAAAAGTTTATATAAGAAATTAATGGTATAGAAAGCTAATAATCTATAGCACTTTGGGTTAATCCTCAGTTTAAGAACGTCAAATAAGAGTACAAGAGGAATTCACTCTAATCTTAACTGCACTTGAACTAAACAAAATGAGGTTCCTTCATCTGTTCAAAAGAACTTTAAACACAACATATTTTTAAAAAGGAGTACACAAGTGGAACGTTTGTCAAGCTTTTTCACCTGACATATCTATTTAAGGCTGGTTTAATATACATTATTCCCTAAATACACATTTATAGAAATGTTTATCTTGTTAATTTTATTTAATAGAAATAGAAAAGCCTATAAGAGTAAGTTTGTTTTTCATATTTATAAGTGTATATTTGCAACTGTTGACAGCAGCATATACTTTACTATAGACATGCAGAAAACTCGCATACCTGTGTACTCAGTAGCCACCCACATATTGGTTAGAAGCACTCCCGAATCTTCCAGCTGAAACACTGCCACTTCCATAACCAGCAGTTGAACCCCCTGCACCGGGACAATCTTTTGCCCAGTGACCAGGTTGATGACATTTAAAACACTCGCCACCACCGCTGCCACCGCCGCCAGCAGAAGTAGAAATATTGCTGGTTCCATAAGCAGGAAGTGCACTCCCAGCATTGGGACAACTACTTGCCCAGTGACCATGTTGATGACATTTAAAACACTCACCACCACCGCTACCACCACCGCCAGCAGTAGAAATATTGCCACTTCCATAACCAGAAACTGCACTCCCAGCATTGGGACAATTACTTGCCCAGTGACCAGGTTGATGACATTTGTAACACTCATTTGCACCACCACCGCTACCACCACCGCCAGCAGAAGTAGAAATTTTGCCGCTTCCATAACCAGGAACTGCACTTCCAGCATTGGGACAGTTACTTGCCCAGTGACCAGGTTGATGACATTTGTAACACTCGCCACCACTACTACCACCACCTCCAGCACTGACGCTGCCAGCAGAAATTGTCCTACTAAAACCTCCACCAAATGAATGTTCTTGACTTTCCAAAGCAGCTGGACATTGATTATAGCTGTGACCCATATGACCACAGGTACTACACTTCGTATAGAGAGTAGTCGGCCCAGTTGGTGCAAGGCTAGAACCAACATTTTGGTTCCCAAACTGACCTACTTGACTTGCCGGAAACCCGATCCCTTGACCAGCAGTACTAATATTTCCCATATAGTTGACATTTTGCTGTACAGACTCCTTAATTCCAACACTACCATATGCAGCATTATTCGTTGCAGTGTTCAAAACAGAATTTTCAGACTTCAAAGATACTGAAACTGAGTCATTCCCTTGAAGCTTATTAAGTGAATCCAAGAGACTTCTAGTCTCCGATATAAAATCTAGTTTATCAACTTTGACCACAGTGGACTTCACCCGCTGTTCATCACTAAATGTCTCTTCCTTCACTTTCAACTTGAACAAATATTTGCTGAAGAGAGCCTTGCGGACGAATACTGAAAATTTTTCATCATCTTGCTCCTCGTACTTCAATGTATACAACTCTTTTGCAGAGGTTCCAAAGATTTCCTCTCCAATTTCCTGAAATCCAGTCACCCATGTTAGGCCAGTATGGTCCTGTATCTGAAACTGGAGTATATATCTATAATCACATTCATCAACAGACTGATCACACCTCTCACAACGCCATGTTCCATCTCCATTGTTTATAACTTTTTTGCTGCACTGTCGTTCACCGATCTTAAGGGGACATGCAGTATAGCAGAAATTGTCTGTTTTAAGATACGATAGAGTAGCAGTTACTGTTATCCAATCTGGCTTCTCAGAAGTCCCTAAATTTTCGTCTTTAATTTGGGATATTGTCTTCCTAACATCTTGCCTTCCAATAGATGCCTCCCTGGAAATAGAAGATACCGGAGCATTCTTCCCATCATTCTCCATCCATGCTTTTAATTTGTGAGCCTCGGGAATATCTGGTTCTATAATCACCTTACTAGTAGGTATTGTCCCAACAGTCTTCCCACTAAAGTCATTCACTTTAGCAGATTTCACAGCCAAAACAGGATATACCCCTGAATCACAAATGCTTTGCAGTGTTTGTCCTTCTGCATTGCAAAAATTTCCCCACAAAGTTACTTCAACACTTCTTCCAGACATATCTTTAATTTGGAGGGATCTCTTCAGCGTTTCAGTACCATTTTTCCTCATTACCGGGGTAGGCACACCGATCGAGCAAAGCACACCAATGACATCAATAATGGTATTACTTTCTATACCTTCAATTTCATTAATGGGACGAAATTGAAAACGTTGTTGTGGTATCGACTGTTCACCTTCAAAACAAGGCTGCACTGTCGAAGAGCTGTCTAACATAATTTCATGATCATTTGGGAGATGATTAAAATTTCTTTGAGCTGGTTTCAGCGTTCCTTTTGAAATTAGATATACTTTTCCGTCCTCAATCTGGTGGTAAAACTGGTCTGCTGCAGCATTAAAGCAGGTTGCACGTATCTCTCCACCATCAGAATCAAGAAGATCAAAAGAAAATACCTTCCCTTCACCTCGCTGATTACTGTATTGTCTAAGATCTCCCTTTGCTGTCACTCTGGCTTTAATTGTCCACCTACCTTGATATGGATTAAGAGCTGCAATAGGAATAATCCTTGGAGGTGCTCCATTCTTTGCTATTGGTCCTCTGTTTCCATACATTGGAGGTATCTGAGCATATGCTGGCTGAATAGGATGCACGTGATTATTTGACGGTGATCGTGAAAGTCCCATAGCAGACTCTGTGTTTGAGTACCCAAAGGCTGAAGTTTGATTACATTGTCCTGATTCTACTTTGCTTGCTGAGTTACTATATAAAGGCGGGCCTGAACTCCTTCCTTGTCCAGGAGCCTGCATATAACTTCCCATACCCACATTTTCCTGCATTAAGCCACCACTGAATGAATTATCACTTTGGTATTGAGGATTACTAGGAGTCGTGTGACTTATGGTAGAAGCTGGGGAAGGTTTTGATGTTGGTAAAGTTGCGCTGTCACCTATTGGTGGAAATGGTTTTGGATCGCCAATTGTTTCACACTGCTCTAGTACAATATCCAGTTTGACAATTATAATTATCCTGCACCAATTTTTTCCCATCAATAAACACCACAGCTGAAATGAATACAGAATCTCGTATACGGATTAAATTGAGTCATCTGTAAAATTTTTGTATGGAGAACTGAATATTAGAGCATCCTTAGATCAAACATAGTGATACAAAATCCACAACATAGTTAGAGCTATTAGCAGAAAAGAATTTTAGAATGATAAACATAACTTGTCAAAACAATAAGTTTTACAAGTTAATTAAAGCAAACTAGGGTCTTTTTTATATTCGTAGCCAGCACTTATATACTGAAATGTGATTTTGCATCACGCTTTAGTAATAAAAATTAAATTTAGTTCTTATTCTCAGCATCTAGTTCTGAGAACATTCAACTTTAACTTTTGCATCAAAGTTATCTGGACAGCAGTTACTTAAAAACAATTTTTACATTTTAATATTAAAATTCAAGTGAAGACTCCAGTCTCTGCTTGCACAACTCAATTTCAATCATTTAACCAGATAAATTAAGAAACTTTAACATTGCACCACTATTTCAGGCAACTTCTTAAAACTGATATAAGCACAAATTTAAAGACCACAATTAATCATTATAAATCAAGTACAAACATGTAACGACACACAGCTAAGAACAAGGCCAATGGTGGTGCTAAAATATATATAATAGCTATTGCTATATTATGAAATCAAAAAGTGATTTTAAATTTTACAATAGAACTTGTGACCCAACACACAGTTTCAAAATGGCACCAGATATATCTAAAAATAGGTATATTTCATTAAACTAAGATTTAAATGCACAATTTTATTTATCATTTTACTTTAAATACTCATGTGTGTGGCAAATATAACAACATCCATCCTTGGTTCTATATTTAGCACCAAGGCTAACATTTTGCAATTTTCCATACATGATTAAGCACCCTGACTAAAAACAAGAAACCAATCTCCAAAATCCACTCTTTGATGAACCCTATGTCAGCAAATAATCAAAAAAACTCAACAAATTCACAATCAAAAACAAGGAGACCACAAGAAGAAAAAACATTCAAACTTAAAAAAAAAATCTTTACCAACACTACCAATAAAAAAACAATATATGACCTCCAAAACCCAATCTTGATAAACCCCACATCAAAAAAACTAATCAAAACCCCAACAGTTTCACAATAGTACACAAGAAATCAATCCTCAAAATCAAAACAATACTAAAACTCCACATTTCACACTCATAACTCATAAGCAATAAACCAATCTCCAAAATCCAATCTTTAAGAACCCCACATTAAAAAAAAAAATCAAAACTCAACAATCCCACACATACAACAACAAATCAATCTCCCAAATTCCAATCTTTCATGAACCCCATATCAAGAAAAAACTAAAACCCCACAAAACAAATCAAAAACAATCAATTCCACACACAACAACAACAAATCAATCTCCAAAATCCAATCTTTAAACAACCCCATATCAAGAAAATCCTATAACCCCACCACCAAAACACATCAAAACACAAAGATTCAAATAAACAACACCAACCCAGTTCCCAAAATCCAATCTTTAAAAACCCCTTTTCAAGAAACCCCAAAAATCACAAAATCACAAAAAAGCCCAAAACTTAAGAAAAAACAAGATTGATAAAAAGGGGATAAAAGAAACATACACTCTGGTCTGAATACGGTTACAAACAAACTCATTCAACTGCACAACAGAGCCTTTAACAATCCTATTAGTCTTGACCAAATCATTGTTCTGAGTAGCAAGCATGCCTTGAACAGTAAAAATCCCATCAGAAAGCAACAATCTGTATCTCTCAGCAGCTGAATTAGCAGTCTGAACAATCCTCACATCTTGAACTTGAAGCACTGGGAATATATCCACATGTTTTGAGTCTGTGTTACATATCATATGAACTGAACCTGCTGATAAATTCACTGCCATTGTTATGGTTTCTTGAGTAAATAAAAAATGAGTTTGTGTATATATTATAGATTTGAAACCCTAGAAATTTGGGGAGTGATGAGGAAGCTTTTGAGATGGGCGCCAAAGTTAATGTATATGTGGCGGTTTTGATTTATTTTGAGACTTTTAAGCGTTTGAGTTGTACTTGTAAAGTGTAACTGTTGTACACAAGAAGGGAAGTGAATGGGCCTTTGTACATTTTAATTTAATTTTATTTAATTTCACGCTATTAAATAAATTTTTTAATATAATTATTTATTAGTCAATAATTCATGTAATATTTTTTATTTAATATTATAAAATTTTGATAAAATTACAAAAATAAATTAAAATAATTTAATATAGTAAGTTGTTTTTAGGATAAAAAGGATAAATGATATTAAAAAAAGATATTTAAAGATGGTAAGTTGATTTAAAGAGAAGGGAGAAGTTAAGGAGAATAATATGATAGTAAGTTAATTTCAAAAAATTTAATGGAATATGTGTAGAAATCTTAGAAGAATCCATATCAATATATCAATATCAATATCAATATATTCTTAATGCACGCTACTCGAGGTATGTAAATTTATTTATTTATTTGCTAAATTAAGGTATGCAATTTTTACATAGAAAAGGGTAGTACAGTAAATAACTAATTAAATAAATAACCAACTCCGACCCGTTTAATGAAAAAAAATCAACAAAATAACCAAGTCCGACTCGTTTACCTGTTTTCATTTAATGCAGTCTTATGTATCTATCAATCAGAGATCCTAATTTCATGGTATCAACAATTAAAATATTCAAAATCGTAATCAATGATCAATTACGATCTTATGTATCAATGATCTTAAATTTATGGTATCAACAATTTAAACATTCAAAATTGTAACCAAAGATCAAGATATGTATATCAATTAGTGACCTTAATTTCATGGTTTCAGCAATTTAAACAAAATTGTAATTAAATAACAATACGGTCTTATGTATATGTCAATTAAATACCCAAAATTCGTGGTATGAACAATTTTAAACAAAATCAGATATCAATACAAGACTCAATTAACATGGAAGTACATCAATTTTTTTCATTACTGTTCTTTTTTTAAATTATGATATATGATATGCATATACATTTATAGAAATCTGAAAATTCAAATTTGTGATTGATTAGTTGTATTTTGTATATTTAGATTTTAAATCTTCCAGTGTATATATATTTTATATTTTCTCATTGTTTCATCTTTAGTCGCCTTCCTTCTTCTTCCTATAATTATTTTATTTGTTCCTTACTTACATTATTTAAACTATTTTTTTAACAGTACATTATTTAAACTTATATGAGCAAACTGTGAAATCTGATATATATGTGTTTATAATGTCGATTTATATATAATTATTGTTTTTAAATATTTGTTTCAATGATATAGGTACTATAACAGTGGAGTAATTATTTGTAAGTAAGGATTCGATCAAAAAAGGTATTTGTTTATAAATATTGAACAATGATATCAAGAATATAATACCAACTATCTCTTTTGTATCTTTATTTTATAGCAATTCGTCGATGCATATCATTTTTAATAAGACTAAATGTTTGACCAAAATTTTGATATAGTTATGAATATTTTTATAGGTGTACATGTTTGATGACAGGAGCCATCGAGAATGAATATGATGCAATTTCCGATTAAGTGTCAATCTAGGTATGAAACACCTATATCATTATAGATTAATTCAGTTTATTCTCCAATTAATATTACAAATCTTTCAACTAACGGGTTAATGCTTACTTATGTTAGAGATATGAACAACATGTATTGAATCTTTGGAAAATGAATCCAAAAAGATAAACTCTTGGATATGAGGGGAATACCTTGGTAAAAACTGAATTACCTTGCACTCTTTTTTCTTTTTTCTGTGCATATATGCCTTAGAGCCTTTAGACTGTTTTGTTTGTAATTTTGATGATTTTAAATGAATTCACTGTCAGACTTAAATTTCATACTAAAAATTCTTATCTTTTACGTGTTTTCCATATGTACGAGAAAATGAGCATGAGGTATGGCTACTGGTGAATCCGGAGACGGTGGTTGGCGACTTTGTCGAGATAAATGGAGCAGTTGAGAATGCAACAGATAATAATTTGGACAAATTAATTATATCGAAACAGAATTAGTCAATGGTATGACTCATGTATTACAGTTCGAACCGTAGTTTGTACATTCGTCCTCTAATATTTATACTTGCACTAAATAAACAATAGTTGTATGTGTATGGCTATTGAATGACTTACTACTGCTATTTTTTTCTCAATTTTTTTTATTTTTAAATGTGATTCCTTTATTTTTAAATACACAAAAAAAATCCATTATATGCTTCATTGGATGATTTTACTCCTTTTTTTTTCTCCCACTGCAATGGAAGAAATGAGAGGTTTTAATCGAAATTCTAATAAATCACCTTTGTCTGATAGACTTTAAAAGCTAATGGGGAAGAGGCAAATTCAAAAGTTCACATTCAAAATTTGATAGCAATGATAATACATGGAGATAAGAGTATGACATTTCTTTTGTATAAAATTAGTATACCTTAAATATAGAAAGCATTTAATTTATCGTTCAACCATTCACCTGACTACAATGTTATCAAATTAGATATACAAAGGAGAGAGGTATGTTTTTATTAACACCTCCATTAAAATGAATATATATGTTTATAGAGAGTTGATTTTCAATGTGACATGCTCCATGTACCAATTCTCTGTAATAATTATTATATATATTAGGTCACACAACACTGTAGAAGGGGTTGAATACAGTGTTAATACAATCAAATCGATTTAACACAAGTATGTAACAAAGATCAAGTATATTGAATAAACTCTGTTACAATAAGAACTGTTGTTCTCTCTCAGTGATGAACAAATATCACTAAGAACTGCTAGGTTACAATGTATAATCTTCTTGATAATGAGAACACATATAGTGTAAACCCTAAGTCTGTGTTTATATATTACACAGTTACAAGATAACTTCTAACTGATATGGAATATTGAAAGGAATATGTCCTAAGTCCAATCATGTATGAGGATTTAGGAATAACTTTTATGTAATCTATTTTGATTTCATTGATATTAATAAAAGACTTGTTTTGTTTTTATTACGGGCTCTATCTATTTAAGTGTTTAAATAAGATATACCATAGTTTAGAGTAAAGCTTTTTATGGATTATGATGAGATCATAATAGTGAGACCTAAAAGATGATAACTCTAAACTTAAATAGTTCATGGTCGTAGGATTACTAACTGGTAATTAATAATCCGCAGAGATCGGTACATACTATGCTTGCTTCATTATGAAGGATGTATGTTCTCATAGACATTTGTGTGGTGACACTATAGCTAGTATGTAGGTGCTTATTATAGAATAAGTTCACTGAACATGACTCGCACAGCTGAACAACTGATGGAGTTCACTCACGTGTCAGCAGTTGTTCACATAGTGATAGTTGTACAAGTATCCTTAGACTTGAGGTCATCATAGTCATCTTGTGTACACTGAACTATGCTTTGGTTTAGTTCTTAGTCTCCAGGGACAATTATTAGGGCTCTACTGGGTATAGGAATTTGTACACGAAGATAGTGTATGATCAATAAAGGATCTACCCCTTCCAGTGAAGGAAGCGAATGTTCAAGGCTGATCCACTTATGCTAGTTCAGGAATCTCTGGCCAGAGTAAATGAAATTAGAAAGGAGTTTCTAATTTACATAGAACTGAGCATAGTAAATGGTAAGCAAGTGATTGAATTAGATAGCCTTGACACGAGATCCATGCCTTGTATTTAATCGGGACATTGTAGGGTAGAAGGAGTTTATTGTACGGTAACTATTCACTGAATAGGTTCTTGGTATTCAAAGCAGTGAATTCGTATTATCCGGATAGTCGCGATATGCTGAGAAGTATCCCTCACGATGTAGAATAAATGTGATTAATTAATTAATCATATTTAATAAATTAGAGAATTTATATAAATAATGATAAAATAGTTTTATTATTATTTATTTCTACTACCGGCTTAATATTGAACCTATAGGGTCACACCATAAAAAGAGAATGATTTAATGGTGGAGGAATTAATTAATAATGGCCAATAATTATTTATTTATGAAATAAATAATTAATTGGCAAATTTAAAAATTGATTAAATGAGATTTAATTGATTATAAATTAATTAAGAAAAGTTCTTAATATTATTAATTAAAGGATTTAATTTTTGGAAATTAAATTAAGAGAGAGAATTATTTCTAAAGTGTTTAGAAAAAGGATTAATAATTAAAAGGTGTTTTAAATTATTAATGAGAATAATAAATGGGATAATAATAATAATATTTATGGGAAAATTTCAGCTGAAAATTTTGCCTATAAATATACTATGATAAACCCTATTTTTATTCTAACCCAGAACCCCAAAATTTTATAAAAACCTAATTCTCTCCACCTCCTCCTCCTCCTTAACGTCGTTTTCTTGGTGGATACCGGTGGAGTGCTTCACGTTTGAGGAGCAGCTGCTAAGGATCTCCGAACGTTGCTTTTGGATCGCATATTAAAGGTTAGTAATCGATCCCTATGTTTTTACCACGATTTATATGCTTTTATTTGGATTTTATATGTGTAAAAGTGTTTTACCATGCCTCCGCTCCGATTAAAATCCAACAATGGTATCAGAGCATAGGTTGTATGCATATAGATATGTGGTAAAAATTTCAGAATTTTATGTGCTTGTATGAATTAATTAGATTTTTACAAGTTATATTATGGATTAATTTTGTCTGATGAGAAATCGTTTCTCAGAATAATTTTGAATGTTGATCTGGGTTCTACAAGTGTTGTAGATCGTCTGGGTATTTTTTTCATAATTTTATGATGTATAGATTTGTTATTATGAATTTTTGAAGTTCTTGCAATTAAATTCGTAATTAAGTATAAATATATGTATATATAGTATATATATATATGTTTGTATTGCCTGTGTTGTATTACTGCTGCACGGAAAAAGACGGAGACGAAGACAGGAAGGAGGATCGCGCGTCTGCCGTGCGCGCGTGGGGTACACGCGCCCATGTACCACGCGCGACGCGTGGCAGACACGCGTTGGTCAATGGTCAAGCAATGCTGACGTCATCAGATGACGTCATGCTGACGTCAGCGTAGGGTTTTGGGCGCGTGTGGCGCGTGGGCGCGTGGGCGCGCGTGGGCGGCGGTGTGACACGCGTCTGTCAGCGCGTGTGCGCGTGGGGGCGCGTGGGAGACCTTTTTTCGGTGCGTGCGGGTGCGTGGCAACTCAGAATAGGGCGTTTTTGGTGCCGTTGGATTCGTCTTTTTGAGACGCTTCTAATGGTATATTATATGATATTTTATGAAATTGTTTCGAACTGTTTATAGCTGACAGAAGTGTTTTAAAGTTGTTTTTAATCGTTTGAATTGCTTTTAAGTGCTTCATGTGATACATAGAGATGTATAATGTTTAGACTAATGTGCTAGATGATATAACATGCCTACCTTGATGTTTATTCATGTTGATATATGTGATATATGCTTAGTTTATCATGCGATGATAGATTTAGGTGAACTTAAATGAACATAAGGCGTTTGTTAGACAACCTAGTATAGTGAAATTGTTTCATAACCTTAATAACAATATTATGAATACAATCATGAGATTCTTGTGTTTATGAAACACGTTATTTGAATATGAATTTTCGATATGAGAGAAAGGATGATTCTGTCAACAACAGATTTCTATCTGTAAGAAAGGGTTATTAAGTGACGCCTCTTGACAATGCTCCACCTGATCTAGGAATCATCTGATTATCGATTATTGATTTGAAATATTTAATTTAAAAGGAAGAATCTTTTTATAATATGATTATGATTGTAACGTAATATAATCCCTCTAAAATTAAATAATATCAAGTAGTAATTGGCCAATAATACAACGGGCTTGTGTCGGTCATAGCCTTCCAACATGATAGAAAAGTAGTTCTTATTTTTGAATCATTGTCGGTTCGTGCTACAGCCGAGGGCTTTGATTTCGAAATAAGAAATACTTGTCTATTACATAGAGATGTGTACATTGAATAAGAATCTAAAGGTCGGTACGTGCCACAGCCGTGGGTCTTTGGGGACTGATTCAACTGTACGGAATGTTGGGTTAGACTTGACTTAGAATATTGAGTTTGTCGTGCCACAACCGAGACTCAATTATTCAAGAGGCTAAAGTTTGATTAGGGAATAACATAAGATGTAATTGACAAGAGTTGTATGCCTATTGAACATTACATGGCGGTTCGTGCTACATCCGGGGTTGTGTAATGGAATGTAGGATCCCTATTCCCACTAGCATTGAATGCTTAATTTTTCACGTAGGGGGTTGAATAAATTAGGTAAACTAGTGGGAGCCACTTATGAATAAAGACCCGATTCATATAGTGTTTTAAAATGAAATTGAATATTTGCTAATTGTTGTTATGTGTTTATCATTTACAGATTTACAATATACATTATGTCTTCTGCACTATCACTCAGGAGCATACTGGATGCTCACAAATTGACAAGTCTTAATTATGCTGACTGGCTTCGAAACTTGAGAATTGTTCTCAGGATTGAGAAGCTGGAATACGTGATTGACTCACCTAAGCCTATTGAACCTGCTAGTGATGCACATAATGATGAACATGTTGTGTATCGTAGGTGGATAGATGATGCAAATGTTGCTCAATGCATCATGCTAGCTTCCATGAAGATTGAGCTACAGAAGCAACATGAGCATATGGATGCTCACACTATCCTCATGCATCTACAAGAGTTGTATGATGTGGCGGGGAGGACAGCTCGATATGAGATATCGAAGGAGCTGTTCGGTTGTAGGATGTCTGAGGGATCATCTGTGAATGACCATGTACTTAAGATGATCAATTTGATTGAACTTCTTGGACAACTTGGTTTTGCCATGGATGGGGAGCTGAGCCAAGACTTGGTCTTGCAATCGCTTCCGAGTTCGTTCTCGCAGTTTGTTGTGAACTTTCACATGAATAAGTTGGATGTCAGCCTGCTTGAACTCCACAACATGTTGAAGACTGTGAAATCGAATTTTCCCCCTAAGAAGAGTTCTGTTCTTCTAATTGGTGAAGGTTCCAATCCTAAGAAAAGGAAGAGGAACCCTTCCAAGAAGAAGAAAGTAGGTGAGAAAACGCCGGTTCCACCAAAAGCTGAAGACCCCAAGAGCAAAGTTGTTTGCTTTCACTGTAACAAGGTGGGGCACTGGAAGAGGAACTGCAAGGTTTACCTTGCAAAATTGAAGAAGAAGAAGGGTAGTGAGACTACCGATTCTGATTCAGGTATGTTCATGATAGAAGTGAATATGTCATTAAATCAAATTTCTACTTGGGTATTAGATACCGCCTGTGGTTCTCATATCTGCAATTTGTTGTGGGGACTAAGGAGAAGTAGGACTCTTGAGGAAGATGAGGTGATTCTACTGATGGGAAATGGAGCAAGAGTTGCTGATGTAGATGTAGAATCATTTCATTTACATATGCCTACGGGCAAGACTATTGTTTTAAATAATTGTTATTTTGTTCCCTCGATTGTGAGGAATATTATTCCCATGTTAGACTTGGCTGGATTTTTATTTATTATTGAGAATAATGAATGTTCTATTCTTAGAGATAATATTCTTTATGGACGTGGTACTTTAAATAATGGTCTGTATAAATGTGACATAATTTATTTCAGATTGAACAAACTAATAAAAGAAAAAGGATGATGAAAATCTCACTTTATTGTGGCATTACAGTCTCCATTTAGTAGACATGGAAAAAGGACTGCAAATTTGCTAGGAATGGTACACACAAATGTATGTGGACCAATGTCTAAGCAAGCCATGAGTGGATTTTCATACTTCATTACTTTCATGGATAATAGATCTAGATTCGGATATGTGTTTGATGAAACACAAGTCTGAAGCCTTTGAAAAGTTCAAAGAGTATATGTATGAAGTGGACAAACAACCAAACATAGTATTATAACTCTTCGATCAGATCGAGGTGGTGAATACTTGAATGAAGAGTTTCTAGATTATCTCAAAGTAAATGGTATAGTCTCCCAGTGGACTCCTCCAGATTGGTATCTGAAAGGAGAAATCGAACTTTGTTAGACATAGTTCGGTCCATGATGAGCTATGCAAATCTTCCAGTATTCCTATGGGGTTATGCATTGGAAACCTCAGCATATTTACTGAATAAGGTGCCTTCCAAATCTGTTCCTCAAACTCCGTATGAGATATGGAAAGAAAGGAAACCGAGTCTTAAACACGTTAAGATTTGGGGATGTCCAACTTATGTCAAATAAGTTGACCCAGATAAGCTGGAATATCGATCCGTAAAATGTAGTTTTGTGGGATATGCTAAAGAGACTTTAGGGTATTACTTTTACACCGATCATCGGGTGTTTGTCTCCAGACATGCTACCTTCTTGGAAAAGGAGTTTATCCTTGAAGGAAACAGTGGGAGCAAAATTGAACTTGATGAAGTTCAAGAAGCACAAACTACTACGGATCAAGTGGAAACACCTGTTCTGACTGAACAACCTTCTGTGGAACAGCCCATTCGTAGGTCAGGGAGAGTGTCTCGCCAACCTGAGAGGTAATATGACCTTGTCATTAAGAATGACAATGAGTTGTCGATCATTGATGATGACGACCCTGTGACCTATAATGAGGCTATGAGTAGTGTTGACTCAGAGAAATGGCATAGTGCCATGAAATCCGAAAAGGAATCTATGTATACGGTATACGAACGAATGATTAGAGCAGATGGCCAGGTGGAGACCTATAAGGCCAGGCTTGTGGCAAAAGGATTCAAACAAATGCAATGGATTGACTTTGATGAAACCTTTTACCTGTAGCCCTGTTAAAATCAGTTCGGATTTTGCTTGTGATTGCTGCTTACTACGACTATGAGATCTGGAAAATGGCCAGATGGTTTTCTTTCCAAGGGAAATGAAAACGTAGTGTGTAAGCTGCTGCGAACCATATGTGGTTTAAAGCAAGCTTCTCATAGTTGGAACATCCGTTTTGATGAGACAATTAAAGAGTTTGATTTTATCAAAAACGTAGATGAACCATGCGTCTACAAAAGGGTTAGTGGGAGCGCGGTAACATTTCTTGTATTATATTGAAATAGAGTTGACACACATAATAACATAGCAGACCCAGTCACAAAGCTACTTTATGAAAGTCACTTTGATCGTCATAAAGACAAGATGGGTATTAGATACCAGAGTGATTGGCTTTAGTACAAGTGGGAGATTGAAAGGAATATGTCCTAAGTCCAATCATGTATGAGGATTTAGGAATAACTTTTATGTAATCTGTTTTGGTTTCATTGATATTAATAAAAGACTTGTTTTGTTTTTATTACGGGCTCTATCTATTTAAGTGTTTAAATAAGATATACCATAGTTTAGAGTAAAGC
Source organism: Apium graveolens (assembly GCF_009905375.1). NCBI lineage: Eukaryota > Viridiplantae > Streptophyta > Magnoliopsida > Apiales > Apiaceae > Apium > Apium graveolens. The sequence goes on from NC_133653.1 coordinate 32,582,584, forward strand.
TTTTTATGGATTATGATGAGATCATAATAGTGAGACCTAAAAGATGATAACTCTAAACTTAAATAGTTCCTGGTCGTAGGATTACTAACTGGTAATTAATAATCCGCAGAGATCAGTACATACTATGCTTGCTTCATTATGAAGGATGTCTGTTCTCATAGACATTTTTGTGGTGACACTATAGCTAGTATGTAGGTGCTTATTATAGAATAAGTTCACTGAACATGACTCGCACAGCTGAACAACTGATGGAGTTCACTCACGTGTCAGCAGTTGTTCACATAGTGATAGTTGTACAAGTATCCTTAGACTTGAGGTCATCATAGTCATCTTGTGTACACTGAACTATGCTTTGGTTTAGTTCTTAGTCTCCAGGGACAATTATTAGGGCTCTACTGGGTATAGGAATTTGTACACGAAGATAGTGTATGATCAATAAAGGATCTACCCCTTCCAGTGAAGGAAGCGAATGTTCAAGGCTGATCCACTTATGCTAGTTCAGGAATCTCTGGCCAGAGTAAATGAAATTAGAAAGGAGTTTCTAATTTACATAGAACTGAGCATAGTAAATGGTAAGCAAGTGATTGAATTAGATAGCCTTGACACGAGATCCATGCCTTGTATTTAATCGGGACATTGTAGGGTAGAAGGAGTTTATTGTACGGTAACTATTCACTGAATAGGTTCTTGGTATTCAAAGCAGTGAATTCGTATTATCCGGATAGTCGCGATATGCTGAGAAGTATCCCTCACGATGTAGAATAAATGTGATTAATTAATTAATCATATTTAATAAATTAGAGAATTTATATAAATAATGATAAAATAGTTTTATTATTATTTATTTCTACTACCGGCTTAATATTGAACCTACATGGTCACACCATAAAAAGAGAATGATTTAATGGTGGAGGAATTAATTAATAATGGCCAATAATTATTTATTTATGAAATAAATAATTAATTGGCAAATTTAATAATTGATTAAATGAGATTTAATTGATTATAAATTAATTAAGAAAAGTTCTTAATATTATTAATTAAAGGATTTAATTTTTGGAAATTAAATCAAGAGAGAGAATTATTTCTAAAGTGTTTAGAAAAATGATTAATAATTAAAAGGTGTTTTAAATTATTAATGAGAATAATAAATGGGATAATAATAATAATATTTATGGGAAAATTTCAGCTGAAAATTTTGCCTATAAATATACTATTATAAACCCTATTTTTATTCTAACCCAGAACCCCAAAATTTTATAAAAACCTAATTCTCTCCACCTCCTCCTCCTCCTTAACGTCGTTTTCTTGGTGGATACCGGTGGAGTGCTTCACGTTTGAGGAGCAGCTGCTAAGGATCTCCGAACGTTGCTTTTGGATCGCATATTAAAGGTTAGTAATTGATCCCTATGTTTTTACCACGATTTATATGCTTTTATTTGGATTTTATATGTGTAAAAGTGTTTTACCATGCCTCTGCTGCGATTAAAATCCAACAAATATAATTCTGTCTCCTAAAATATATCAATCAGATATTTTCTACAAGTCTTCCAGTCTTCTAACTCTTTCCATGCATATCTTCTTTTGTTTTAGTCTCGATCTTCTACTGTAAATCAGCTTTCTTCCTTATATGAAAGTCTTCCCGCACTTAAGTTCTGATATGACCTTAAGTTCTGATATTAAGTTCCGACTTCTAGTAAGTCCTGATATGTCGTGTTTGTTAAGATCTGAAAACTAAACATGAATCATATTAGACATGACATCTCAAATATATCTAACAATCTCCCCCAACTTGTAAATTATGCAAAATATACAAGTTAATAGATTTGATGATGTCAAAAACATTTAAGTACAAATGCAAATAAGAGTTTAACTAGATAACTAACTATAACTTATAGTCCTTGTAGATTTTACCAATCTCACTAAGTCGATCTGAATTCATAATGATTCTTGACAAAGCTTGATATCAGCTTTTCTTCTTTAATTCCCAGGACTTGAGATAATGTAGCTTTAACTTGCTTCATCTCTTCATCTTGACTCCCAATTTGATAGATTGCAGTCCTTAAAGCAGAGATATGGTTTCTTTCTAAACCATCATTTAGTCTTATTACCCCAGGATGAGAAGAATCTTCATTGTCGCACAGACATTTCTCATTCAGTAACACTTCAAGCTTAGCAGAATCCTTCTTCATTGGAGTTTCACTTCCATCATTTTCAACAATACTAGGAATGAATTATGTAAATCTTGAACCGGAAATTCTTGCTTTATCTCAGAAGGTCTTCAATATGAAGTTTGACCATCTCCTGGTAATATCAGACTTTACCTCTAAAAGGTAATGAAAGAACTGAAGTTCTTTCAATGATTTGATCAGCACATCTGATTCTGACATCTGATATATCCTTCCATCTTCAAGAAATAGAATCAGATTTTCCTTGATATTGTGCTTGTCATGAGCATCCAGTACCACTCGAACAGAGATAACCTTATCAAGGTGTTTCTGTGTAACATCTTCAAGAGTTTTGTCAGTCAAAAGAAATGGATCTCTAGTAGCAACTTCAACTCCTGTTTTGATCTTAGCTTCATCCGAACCTAGTCCAGCACTGTCTCTTGGTTCTTTAGCATTTAACCCAATGGTCATGAAAGTAGACAGCAATTGGCTTTTCTTTGGATCTGATGGTTTGACATTTTTCCACAGAAGTTTCTTTTTATCAGCTACTTCCATCTTGTCTAAATCAACTTGGGCACTATCAGAGGCTGATATCTTGATGATTTTATCAAAACTTGTTGTTTCCGTTATAGCTTGTTGTTCCTGACTCTGAACAACTTGAGCCTTGTGAGAGGTTGTCTTGAATTCTTCAGTAATCTTCTTTCTTTGCTGAGTTTGAACATCTTCATCTTCAGCAAGAGTATCATCGGTAACTTGAACCATTTTGCACACTGGCTTTATCAGGATTTGAGAAGTTTTCATCTCATGTGGCTTGATTGGTTCATCAACTTTTCCTTTCCCTTTGTCTTTGGGATCAATCTCAGATTGTGATCTTTTTTTGGGCTTTGATGCCTCAGTATGTGACTTCTCCTTGATCACAATGCCTTTTACCTTAGGCCTTGGAGGTTTCTTTGCAATAGAAACTTTTGGCTTTAGATTTTTCTTTTCAGCTTTAAATCTAGCTTATTTACTTTTTATTATTTAATAAAAATATTTATATTTTTATGTTTTATATATTTTCTGGTAGTATATATTTATTTTTATATTTTAATACTAGTATAGTTTCTTTTAAATATGATTAGATAATTAACCTTTTAAATTAAGTTCTGAAAAAAATTAGTTTCATTATAAAAATTACAACAAATAAGATTGGTAAAACGTAATCAAAACACTATAACATAAAGAATAATAGACTAAATAGTAAAATTATATGTCTCAATAAAAATCAATAATAAGTCTCAATAAACAAAATCACAGCATATTTGTGGCGCCCTCCAAACCCGGGTCAGAAGTTTGGGGTCCACACACACACACACACCTTATTTATAACCTGCTTATAACAATAATAAAGATAACAATAATATGTAGTGACCCTATTTACCAACTACCACGGATCGCACCAGGTTAAAGTATGCACACAAGTCACACATCTACTTATATTACATATCGTTCAAATCCCAACCATTCAAACTCAAACTGAGTATTAAACTTTATTACAAACTTTTACAGACTTAAATTATTCCAAAAAAAGCCTACTAGCTCAGCTTTCTCAACCTGAACCCCTAGCTCTCGCGCTGGACTGGGGATCCTCGTTACCAACTGGTTCCTTTTTAGCTGGAAAGAATATAAACAATATTGCACAAATGAGCTAACTAGCTCAGCAAGTCACAATGACAAAACTGAGAATAATGATCATCAGGTGAACATGATTATGATATCAAGTGAACAATGGATTATGATTTAGAATTGGATATTATACTTTTAATTTAAAAACCAAGGTTAGGCTGCTGATCAGTCACGCACTAACCCCGAGCAAGGCACACATTGGCCTAACTTGACCATTATATGGTCTGACCACGAATCTGGTCCACAATTTTATAAAAACAATCCAATTCTAACATAATAACAGAATAAGCAATAATAAACAATAATCAGAATCATTAACAACAATGAGTGTTTAACAATGAAAGAGTTTCAATCCTTGTAAGGATCAATAAGATAATTTAAAAGCTTGGATGCTGGTATTGAAAGAATTGGATAACAAAGGAATCAACATTTCAGGGTTTCAAAGATTTGGGCTTTCAAAGCATAGGATACAATGTTTGAGTATATAATTAATTCAGTTTAGTGTTTGGAATTTTGTTTGCATGTATTTGTGGAGTAGTATCGTATACTTGAGGTTCGTGTTTGGGTATACAACAATCAATGGTCTAGGAAGAATAAGGTTCATGGCTCAAGATCAATAACTTGAGTCAGGGTTTAGGTTTCTGTGCTTCAAAGCACTTGCAATATCACAGGATTATCAAGTACTACAATATCTCGAGAAAGTTCAGAACACTTGCCTGGTACTAGCTTACTATTCTGCACTCACTTCCAATCACAATCGTCTTACTCCTCAACTACCTGTTTCCCTTTCCTACGCCTTGCCTCTTCTGCTCACATATCATAAACATCTATCAATAATCGACTCATAGAGTTCTATTCAACACATACTTCTGTCTACCCTTCATTTTACCCAAATCCGATTAACAGATTGAAAGTTATGCAATAATCATGTAAACACCGAATATATAGACTGATAGTCAATCAACAAGTCATATATAGCACATAATACATCACGTAATCGATGATATATTATTTATAAAGAAGTTTCGGGTCATAAATAGGCTTTCGGGTATTTAAAATGATTTTTAAAACATTTTTCGGAATTAAAACGGGTCGTTGGATCAATTTCGGAATAATAAACAGGGTTCGGTTGGCCAATTCTGGCTCCGAAATAATTTTATACTAATTATCGAGCCTTGAAAATAATTTAGAATAATATTTTAAAGCTCGAAACTATTTTTCGGAATTTTTAAATCATTTTTAAGTAATTATATCTAATTAAATAATTAATTAAAATCAATTAATAATTAATTAAATCAATTAATCAATTAATTTCCAAATTAATTGACCAATTAATCGATTAAAAATTAACTGAAATTAATTAACTAATTGATTCAGATTTATTTTTGAATTAAAAATAATTTTCGGAATTAAAATAATAATTTTCAGAATTTTAAGAAATTAAAAATGAATTTTTATAATAAAAATAAATAGGAAATATGATTTTTAAACATTTTATAAACAGGAATCCTATTTTTGAAAACTTTGCAAACTACAGGGACTAAAAAATAATTCAGATTTATTTTTGAATTAAAAATAATTTTCGGAATTAAAATAATAATTTTCAGAATTTTCAGAAATTAAAAATGAATTTTTATAATAAAAATAAATAGGAAATATGATTTTTAAACATTTTATAAATAGGAATCCTATTTTTGAAAACTTTGCAAACTAGAGGGACTAAAATTCACCATCTTCAAAAATACGGGGACTAAACTGCAATTTTGCGGTTTCAGTCGCCGGAAAATCGGGGGTGGCCGGAGAAGACGATCCTGGCGACCTCACCCCACTAACACCTCCAGATCAACACTACACAACACCAGGAACTTGTTCATGCAATCAAAACATTCTAATCATCCCTGTTCAAGCCGGAAATTGGCCAAGAACATCGCTGGTTTCCGGCGATCATCGTAAATCTTTAAAACACAACTCCCTTCGATTCAAGCATCCTCTGTTAACGAGCTATATATCAATCGATTGCAAATTTTATAAGGAACACAACCCACTATAAATCAACAGCTAATAACCCCTGAATCAAAAACCCCCAAATTTCAATTGAAAACATTCATACGGATTATAAGCCCTAATTTTGAAATTCGAAAATTAAACCCACTTTTGAGCATGTTATTGAACTCCAAATCAGACGTATGACATATGAAAATCATCAGGAAAAAAGCTCTACAACATGCAATCATCAAATCATACAAACAATCATCCGAACAAAAATTCATATTTTTAATAAAATAAATTCGAAAATAAATAAATTTCCAGAAAATAACCTTTGATTCTGCAGTGAAACAAAGCTCAGAATCTGATAGAACACTTCAAATCCTTCATTTTTGTTTCTCAAGCTTTGAAAACAGAGATTGGTAACGCCTTCGTTTTGCTGTTTGATTCTTAGAAAAGTTTATGTAATTAGGGTTTTTCTCTGAAAATTATAAAATTAACTATCTGCAAATGATTTTGATACGAAATAAAATACGGAAAAAGACTATTTATAATTACGGAAAATTAGTATCCCGTTGGATCATTCCGGATATAAAACGGTACGTTTATTTATAAAAACTGATCCAAACGATATCGGTTTTCCGGATAATTATCCAAATTAGTACAATTTGTACCGCGGTCTTGGTCTCAGCGCCTGGTTACACGTACTACGAAGTGATAATTGGGATAGTTTAATAAAAAGCTCCCGTTTATCGAAAATACGGGTTTTATTGATTTACCGAAACGAATATTGTATCGAAAATATTGCGCCAGGACCCGCGCAGAATAAACCGTACGCCGGATCGAAAAAGTCGAAACATGGAATATGCTCGGAATATTACAATTAGGTTAGGAAGGAGTTCTCGGAAGAGTTTCGGGTTCCAAAAATGTAACAACGGTTGACGTCAGTTGGTTCCCGTTTTTATAAAATAGATTTTAAATACTCGAAAAAAGATTTTATAAATTTCATATGATCCTTATAAATCCATAAATCAACATAAAAATAATTAGGAAGATATGACAATTATCTATGTTTTATTTTGAAAATATAAAAATTAAAATACTCAATTAATATTATTTTTGAATATCCAAGTACAGATAACATTTAACAATTAACTCACAGAATAGATACTGAACACACATAATAATTATTTAATAGCAAAATAATTACACGATATATCCCGGATATTACATCCTTCCCCCTTAAAAGGATTTTGTCCTCAGAATCTCCTAAGAAAACAAATGAGGGTACTTTTCTCTCATAGCACTTTCTAATTCCCAGGTTGACTCTTCAACCTTTGGGTTTCTCCATAATACTATTATTAACTTTACCACTTTATTTCTCAATACTTTCTCTCTCTCCTCTAAAATCTCTATTGGACTCTCTACATAAGACAAATCTGCCTGAAGCTCTATTGGCTCATATTCTATTACATGCCTGGAGTCTGGATTATATTTCTTGAGCATCGATACGTGAAAAATATTGTGAATGTGCTCCATGTGCGGTGGTAATGCCAACTCGTAAGCTACTTTGCCAACACGCTTTAGGATCTCAAAAGGTCCGACATATCTTGGACTCAGCTTTCCTTTCTTTCCAAACCTCATTAGTCCTTTCCACGGTGATACTTTCAGTAATACCAAGCTTCCTTCTTCAAATTGCATGTCTTTCCTTGACTGATCTGCATATTTCCTCTGACGATCTTGTGCGGCTATCAATCTCTTTTGGATAATTTTAACAATTTTCTTTATCTGCTGTACCAATTCAGGTCCGAGTATTTTGTGTTCTCCTACTTCGTCTCAATATACTGGAGATCTACATTTGCGTCCATAAAGGGCTTCATAGGGTGGCATCCCAATGCTGGCGTGATAGCTGTTGTTATAAGCAAACTCTACCAGGGGTAAATGCTCGTCCCAACTTCCTTTGAAATCAATAGCACAAACACGTAACATGTCCTCGATTGTCTGGATCGTTCTTTCACTTTGGTCGTCCGTCTGCGGGTGATAGGTCGTACTCATATTCAATTTTGTTCCTAAACATTCTTGAAAACTCTTCCAAAATCTTGAATTAAATCTTGGATCTCGATCAGATACAATAGACACTGGAACCCCATGACGAACTACAATTTCCTTCAGGTACATATGGACTAACTTGTCGAGCGAAAATCTTTCATTTATAGGCAGAAAATGAGCTGACTTGGTAAGTCTATCCACTATAACCCAAATGGCATCATGATTAGCCCTTGTCCTTGGTATTCCAACTATAAAATCCATGGCAATGTGTTCCCATTTCCATTCTAGAATCTCCAATGGCTGTAGCAATCCACTTGGTCTCTGATGCTCTGCTTTAACTCTCTGACAGGTATAACATTTGTTAATCCATTCCGCAATTTCCCTCTTCATGTCTGGCCACCAATAATTCTTCTTTAAATCTATATACATCTTGGTACTTCCTGGATGGATGGAATACCTTGAATTATGTGCCTCCTGTAGAATTTCATTCTTTAACTTTGTCACCGGTGGAATCCAAATTCTAGATAAAAACCTCAGAATACCTTGGTCATCTTTCTGCGTGCATAACTCTTCCCCTACCAAACGATTTATATCTTGATCCATTACATCTTCCTGAAATTTCTTTATTTTCTCTAATAATTCCGGTTGGAAAATCATACTGTAAACATTTACTTCCTCAGGCTTGCAAACTCTAATCTCCAATTCCAATTTCTGAAATTCCTTATATATGTCTTCAGGTACTGATAACACATTCAACCTTTCCTTCCGACTCAATGCGTCTGCTACCACATTTGCTTTACCAGGATGATAATTAATCGAGCAATCATAATCCTTGATCAACTCTAACCATCTCCTTTGCCTCATATTAAGTTCCTTCTGGGTAAATATATATTTTAAGCTTTTGTGATCCGTGAAAATCTCGCACTTTTCTCCATACAAATAATGCCTCCAAATCTTCAAAGCGAAATCTATGGCTGCTAGCTCCAAATCATGAGTAGGATACTTTTGTTCATGTGGTTTTAATTGCCTTGATGCATACGCAATCACCTTTTCGTGCTGCATTAGAACACATCCTAATCCTTTGTGAGAAGCATCACTATAAATTATGAAATTCCCTTGATCGTCTGGAAGTGACAAAACAGGTGCCGTGATCAATCGTCGCTTCAACTCCTGAAGACTTTCCTCGCATTTGTCATTCCATATAAACTTCTCATTCTTTCGTGTAAGCTTTGTTAATGGTGTGGCAATCCTCGAGAAATTTTGAACAAATCGCGATAATATCCCGTCAATCCTAAGAAACTTCTTACCTCGGTGGGTGTTTTCGGTCTCTCCCAATTCGTAATTGCCTCGATCTTTGTCGGGTCCACTTTGATCCCTTTATTACTAACTATGTGCCCTAAGAACTGAACTTCCTGTAGCCAAAACTCACACTTCGAGAATTTAGCATATAACTTCTTTTTCCTTAAAATCTCCAAAGTCGTTCTCACATGTTCCGCATGATCCTCTTCTGTCTTTGAATAGATTAAAATATCATCTATAAACACAATAACAAACTTATCCAAATACTCCTTGAAAATTCTGTTCATCAGGTCCATAAACGCTGTCGCGGCATTGGTCAATCCGAAAGATATCACTAAAAACTCGTAATGTCCATACCTTGTTCTGAAAGCTGTCTTTGGTACATCTTCTGGCTTGATCTTTAGTTGATGATATCCTGATCTTAAATCAATTTTGGAGAAATACTTGGCTCCCTTCAACTGGTCGAACAGATCGTCAATTCTGGGTAACGGATACTTGTTCTTGATCGTAAGCTTGTTGAGCTCCCTGTAGTCAATACACAGTCTCATGCTTCCATCTTTCTTCTTAACAAATAATACCGGGGCTCCCCACGGGGATACACTGGGTCTGATTACTCCTTTTTCTAACAGCTCTTGCAATTGCTTCGCTAGCTCTTTCATCTCAACAGGAGCCATTATGTACGGGGCCTTGGATACTGGTTCTGTTCCAGGTGCTAAGTCGATCGCAAATTCAATTTCTCTATCTAGAGGAAGTCCTGGTAACTCGTCAGGAAATACGTCTGGAAATTCATTCACAACTGGAATATCTTCAAGTTTTATTGGTTCTTGACTTCTGTCAATCACATATGCCACGAAATGCTCACATCCTTGTCGTAGTAACTTCTTGGCTTGAATCATCGTTAAGAACTTCTTTACTTGTTTTTGACCCTTGAACGTTACTATCCTTTCGTCTGGCATTTTCACCATTACCTTCTTATTTCGACAATCTATCTGGGCATCGTGCCTAGTTAACCAATCCATCCCTAATATAACGTCAAATTCTCCTAACTTAAATAGTATCAAATCTACACAAAACTTACTACCAGAAATCTCAACCTCACAATTCTCACAAACTTGATTCACAGTTACACGCTCTTGGTTTGCTAATTCCACAGTCATTATTTCATTTAAATACTCTACTGGATAAGTTAACTTGCTAACATAATCTTGTGAAACAAACGATCGAGTTGCTCCCGAATCTATTAACACTTTGGCACATAAAGAATTCACATTGAGTGTACCTGCCACAACATTTGTATCCTGGATAGCATCCTTCACTGACATGTCGAAAACTCTAGCCCTTGGAGTCTCATTCACTGTTGGGGTAGATTCCCATAATCCTCAATGTATTACTGACTGGGGCTGGTGTCTTGCAATCCCTAGACATATGTCCTGGCTTTCCACATTTGAAGCACGTAAATCCAATGGCTGGAACCTTCACTGCTGGATTCCGGATAGGTTGATCCTTATTTGCTGGCTCTCTTGCTGGCTGATTTCGGCACTCCCTCGAATAGTGCCCTTTCTGATTACATTTGAAACATACCACGTTCAACTTGTTACAAACTCCCCCATGCTTCTTTCCACAAACTTGACAATCTGGAAAAGTTAATCTCAACTGATTCGGCTGATTCACATTAGCTGGACGGTTGCCCTGGCCTCCGTCTCCTGCAATTTGTCTTCTGAAATTAAAATTTCTCCCTGGCTGAAACTTGCCCTTCTTAAAATTTGGAAACTTTCCTGGTTGTGACTGACCCTCACTTCCCTCAACTTTCCTTTTCTTGCTTTCCTTTTCCTTCTGGAACATCTCACTCTCTGTCTCTACGATCATAGCCTTATGTACTACTCCTGCATAGGTATCCAATTCAAAAATGGCTACCTTCCCTCTGATCCATGGTTTCAAACCTTGCTGAAATCTTTTAGCTTTCTTTCTGTCAGTATCCACATACGACGATACATACCTTGACAATTCCTCAAACTTACCCTCATAATCTGTTACCGACATGTTCCCTTGCTTTAATTCTAAAAACTTCAGCTCCATTTGATCCTGAACAAACTGAGGAAAATATTTTTCTAAAAACAATTCCTTAAACCTTTCCCAAATAATAACATTTGTGCCTTTCAATGTCTTCAACATTTCCCACCAATAGGTGGCTTCATTCTTCAGGTAGTAACTTGCAAACTCAACCTTCTGTTCCTCCTTTACTTTCACTAAGGCAAATGCCTTCTCTATTTCTTTTAACCACACATTTGCTTCAATTGGCTCTAAGGAACCCTTGAATTCTGGTGGGTTTACTGCCTGAAAAGTTTTAAAAGTTACCTGGGGGTTGGTCTGTCTTTGTTGTTGTTGTGCCAGGTGAACTGTTTGTTGGGCCAAAATTTGAAGAATCCGGGCTATTGCTGGGTCTATGGGTCCTGGGTTCACATTTGGGTTCGTATCATCTTGGTTGTTATTGTTGTTGGTTTCTTCATTCTGGGTGTTGGTGCGGGTATTTCTTCTGGGAGGCATTTTCTGTAAAGAATCAAACAACTCATTCAGCTTTTGAATCAATTCTTTGTAAAAAAGGAAAAGTTTTGTAAAATAGAGGTATCTCTTTTTGAAAACAGTTGTAACTAAGTAAATTGCATGCTTCTTTACAGAATATAAACAGTCATGGAAAACATGGTACATGGTATCACAGGGTATAACTGGTGCAATAAATAAGGTAAAGTAAAAACATGTGTGATAAAGTAAATGACAGTGCTGGAAAGGAAAAAGATACTGATATATATAGATCAAAAGTTTTAGGTAGTACAAGCGTAAAGACGCTTTAGAAGTAAAAGCAAAAAGGGTACAACAACCTACTTACTAGTCAGCATAGTTAGTCTATAAATATAATTCAAAAGTCTACTAATACACACTACACACTACTGTACATACTACATAACCATAACAACACTGCTCAGCATCTCCATCTCTAAATCTCTGGCTCATGGCAAATCTGGACCTCCAATCTCCTCAAGCTCCTCTAGAACCCACTTATCCCACTCCACTAAGAAATCAGGAGTGATGTCCTCATGTGTAGCCTCAGCAATCCTCACAGCAGCTGCTCTACGAAACGCCTGGAGCCTCTCCCTAAGTCGCCTCTCACCACTCCCCATCTTTCTAGTACGCATGATATGCAATAACTCTTGGATCTGACCCTGTAGGAATCGCTGCTCTATAAAAAAAGCCTCAAACTAATGATAAGGACATGATAGGAAGAGAAATGGAAAGATACTCCTGTGATTGAATGACTAGTAAAGCCTGAATCAGCAGGTGGGGGTCCTCTGACAGGTGGCCTCATGCCTGGAGGTGGAATAGCCTGCAATGGTACGGGCTGCAACACAGGTGGAGGTAGTATAGCCAGCACTGGTGGAACAACATGACGTGGATCCGAAGAGGGCACTCCAACTGAAGGCTCTGAATGATCAGCTGATATAGGAATAAAAGAGTCGGCCATCGCTGCTATCTGAAATTATATCGCAATATAAGAATCTCGAACCACGACGCGAATTATACTACTACTGGTTATACCGTAACACTCAACCTCTCAACGTTCTATCATTCTATTCCTTACTTCTAATCCTAACCCTCTACCCATTTCTGTCAACCTAGGCTTGTGTCAGTGACTTATAACCTGTAGCTCTGATACCAAACCTGTGGCGCCCTCCAAACCAGGGTCAGAAGTTTGGGGTCCACACACACACACACACCTTATTTATACCCTGCTTATAACAATAATAAAGATAACAATAATATGCAGTGACACTATTTACCAACTACCACAGATCGCACCAGGTTAAAGTATGCACACAAGCCACACATCTACTTATATTACATATCATTCAAATCCCAACCATTCAAACTCAAACTGAGTATTAAACTTTATTACAAACTTTTACAGACTTAAATTATTCCAAAAGAATCCTACTAGCTCAGCTTTCTCAACCTGAACCCCTAGCTCTCGCGCTGGACTGGGGATCCTCGTTACCAACTGGTTCCTTTTTAGCTGGAAAGAATATAAACAACATTGCACAAATGAGCTAACTAGCTCAGCAAGTCACAATGATAAAACTGAGAATAATGATCATCAGGTGAACATGATTATGATATCAAGTGAACAATGGATTATGATTTAGAATTGGATATTATACTTTTAATTTAAAAACCAAGGTTAGGCTGCTGATCAGTCACGCACTAACCCCGAGCAAGGCACACAACATTGCTCTAACTACTAGATCCAAGGCACACATTGGCCTAACTTGACCATTATATGGCCTGACCACGAATCTGGTCCATAATTTTATAAAAATAATCTAATTCTAACATAATAACAGAATAAGCAATAATAAACAATAATCAGAATCATTAACAACAATGAGTGTTTAACAATGAAAGGGTTTCAATCCTTGTAAGGATCAATAAGATAATTTAAAAGCTTGGATGCTGGTATTGAAAGAATTGGATAACAAAGGAATCAATATTTCAGGGTTTCAAAGATTTGGGCTTTCAAAGCATAGGATACAATGTTTGAGTATATAATTAATTCAGTTTAGTGTTTGGAATTTTGTTTGCATGTATTTGTGGAGTAGTATCGTATACTTGAGGTTCGTGTTTGGGTATACAACAATCAATGGTCTAGAAAGAATAAGGTTCATGGCTCAAGATCAATAACTTGAGTCAGGGTTTAGGTTTCTGTGCTTCAAAGCACTTGCAATATCACAGGATTATCAAGTACTATAATATCTCGAGAAAGTTCAGAACATTTGCCTGGTACTAGCTTACTATTCTGCACTCACTTCTAATCACAATCGTCTTACTCCTCAACTACCTGTTTCCCTTTCCTACGTCTTGCCTCTTCTGCTCACATATCATAAACATCTATCAATAATCGACTCATAGAGTTCTATTCAACACATACTTGTGTCTACCCTTCTTTTTACCCAAATCCGATTAACAGATTGAAAGTTATGCAATAATCAAGTAAACACCGAATATATAGACTGATAGTCAATCAACAAGTCACATATAGCACATAATACATCACGTAATCAATGATATATTATTTATAAAGAAGTTTCGAGTCATAAATAGGCTTTCGGGTATTTAAAATGATTTTTAAAACATTTTTCGGAATTAAAACGGGTCGTTGGATCAATTTCGGAATAATAAACAGGGTTCGGTTGGCCAATTCTGGCTCCGAAACAATTTTATACTAATTATCGAGCCTTGGAAATAATTTAGAATAATATTTTAAAGCTCGAAACTATTTTTCGGAATTTTTAAATCATTTTTAAGTAATTATATCTAATTAAATAATTAATTAAAATCAATTAATAATTAATTAAATTAATTAATCAATTAATTTCTAAATTAATTGACCAATTAATCGATTAAAAATTAACTGAAATTAATTAACTAATTAATTCAGATTTATTTTTGAATTAAAAATAATTTTCGGAATTAAAATAATAATTTTCAGAAATTAAAAATGAATTTTTATAATAAAAATAAATAGGAAATATGATTTTTAAACATTTTATAAACAGGAATCCTATTTTTGAAAACTTTGCAAACTACAGGGACTAAACTTCACCATCTTCAAAAATACGGGGACTAAACTGCAATTTTCCAGTTTCAGTCGCCGAAAAATCGGGAGTGGCCGGAGAAGACGATCCCGGCGACCTCACCCCACCAACACCTCCACATCAACACTACACAACACCAGGAACTTGTTCATGCAATCAAAACATTCTAATCATCCCTGTTCTGGCCGGAAATTGGTCAAGAACATCGCCGGTTTCCGACGAACATCGTAAATCTTTAAAACATAACTCCCTTCGATTCAAGCATCCTCTGTTAACGAGCTATATATCAATCGATTGCAAATTTTATAAGGAACACAACCCACTATAAATCAACAGCTAATAACCCCTGAATCAAAAACCCCCAAATTTCAATTGAAAACATTCATACGGGTTATAAACCCTAATTTTGAAATTCGAAAATTAAACCCACTTTTGAGCATGTATTGAACTCCAAATCAGACGTATGACATATTAAAATCATCAGGAAAATAAGCTCTACAACATGCAATCATCAAATCATACAAACAATCATCCGAACAAAAATTCATATTTTTAATAAAATAAATTCGAAAATAAATAAATTTCCATAAAATAAACCTTTAATTATGCAGTGAAACAAAGCTCAGAATCTGATAGAACACTTCAAATCCTTCGTTTTGATTACTCAAGCTTTGAAAACAGAGATTGGTAACGCCTTCGTTTTGCTGTTTGATTCTTAGAACAGTTTATGTAATTAGGGTTTTTCTCTGAAAATTATAAAATTAACTATCTGCAAATGATTTTGATACGAAATAAAATACGGAAAAAGGCTATTTATAATTACGAAAAATTAGTATCCCGTTGGATAATTCCGGATATAAAACAGTACGTTTATTAATAAAAACTGATCCAAACGGTATCGGTTTTCGGGATAATTATCCAAATCAGTACAATTTGTACCGCGATCTTGGTCTCAGCGCCTGGTTACACGTACTACGAAGTGATAGTTGGGATAGTTTAATAAAAAGCTCTCGTTTATCGAAAATGCAGGTTTTATTGATTTACCGAAACGAATATTGTATCGAAAATAATGTGCCGGGACCCGCGCAGAATAAACCGTACGCCGGATCGAAAAAGTTGAAACATGGAATATGCTCGGAATATAACAATTAGGTTAGGAAGGAGTTCTCAGAAGAGTTTCGGGTTCCAAAAACGTAACAACGGTTGACGTCAGTTGGTTCCCGTTTTTATAAAATAGATTTTAAATACTCGGAAAAAGATTTTATAAATTTCATATGATCCTTATAAATCCATAAATCAACATAAAAATAATTAGAAAGATATGACAATTATCTATGTTTTATTTTGGACATATAAAAATTAAAATACTCAATTAATATTATTTTTGAATATCCAAGTACAGATAACATTTAACAATTAACTCACAGAATATTCTGAACACACATAATAATTATTTAATAGCAAAATAATTACACGATATATCCCGGATATTACAATATTTGTGTTCACAATTAAAAATACCCAACATGGATCAAATAAAAAAGAACATATTTCGTAGCTTTCCAACTTAAAACATCTCATTCATTATATTTATTCTCCTTAATTTCTAAAATACCATGATAGGAGGACGGTATGTAGAAAAGAATGATGATGAGAATATTATTTTAAAAATATAATATATGCTTTACAAAATTATAATATATGTTAAACAACCTAATATTTGTAATATTTGTAACATTTCTTGTAATATATAATATTATAATTTATTTTGCAACTACTGTCTTATTATTAAAATAAAAAATATATATATATATATATTCGTGATATTGAATATTTTAATTTTGTGAGTAGAACTTGATTACGTATAAATAGATAATTTTGGTGAAATTTTAATAGTAATATATAAAAAGAAAAAAGAATGTAATAAACAAATAACAAGAAGATGAAAATGAATTGTAGGTATAACTATAGTGACCAACAAAGATTATTAATATAGCGGTGAGCTATCGCTTCCACGTCATTCTACAAATATTCTGTAGCTAATTCTGTACATGTAGCATTACTCATATATTATTTCTAAGTGAATTTGCAAGTTCCATTTAGATAACTATTTATAGGTGTAAGATATATAAGATACATGAACTCGATACATAAATTAGATACATGAATATGAGAAGTCAAGAGACTCATATTTACGAAAGATCAAAAGATTAAATCTAGAATATTCTAGGATCATCCATATATAATATCTAGAAAGTTCTAGGGACATCCATTCACAACAAATTAAACTCAATGACGAGTATATTTTGTTAATTATTCTCAATATTTACGAAATTCAATCAGTCTTAACTTATCTCTTTCAAAGCCAGCCAAACTCAACTTCTCACCAATCAAATAATTCTTAAATTTTAATATATGAGCATTTTCCATTGTCAAATAGTTAGAAAATTAATAAAGTATAATGTGTCGCTAATTTCAGTTACAATCTTAATACCGTTTTAAGTTCAATGAACTTGAGACATTAGATATTACTCACTCAGTACCAATTTATCTGTCCAGTTTGACTTTTATACATAGTTTAAGGTGCATTGACCACATAGTTCGGTTAATTATCTTTTAATTTTTTCTGTGAATAAATATTCAAATTTTAAACTCAGCATAATAAATGAAAGAACACAGAATATGTGACAAATTTTGCTGTTTTGATTTCATAGGTTCGTATTGTTCCTGATTAGCAATCACCATTTAATTGGCTCCACTTACTCGCCACATCCCCAGATTGTTTTATTACTAATTCACATGTCCGAATCACAAATTAAATGTTGTCCGAATTAGCTTGTATATTTAAAAAAATATTGTTGTACCGGGATCAACTAACACTGCGACGGCTTCGTCCAGATAAAATCCCCCTTAGTTGTCAAATTTAATAATTTATTTACATTTAGGTTGTACATGAAATTTGAGAAAAATAATAAAATAGTGGAGGAAAGTTGAAAAAGTAAGTAAAGTAGCGGGACCGATTAATGGGGTGTATTCATTTCAGATTTTGAAGGATTGTTAATAATCTACAAATTTTAAAAGATTTTCGTTGATTTCAATTCTTTGTGGATTTTGATGGAGTTGATCCAAAATCTTGTAGAGTCTCGCAGATTTTGTGGAGTTTTTTAGAAATCCATCAAAATCTCATGTATTTTGAAGAGATTTCAAGATATTAAAAATGTACTAACAAATCCATCAAAATCCACAACTTTTTTAAATAAATGAAAATTCATGGACTTTTGAATAACATCAGATTTTGATGGATTTTTAAAAATCCAAATTGAATACCACCAAATTTTGATTGACTTTTTCCAATCTAAATTGAATACACTCAGATTTTAAAAGACTTTTTCCAATCCTTGTTGAATACATTCAGATTTTAAAGGATAATTTAAAATCCAAATTGAATACCCCATGATTTTAATATACATAAAAATCTTTCAAAATCGCAATTGAATACACACCCCTAATATTATATGTATAAAATGGGTATAGTAGAGAGAAGTATATACACACCCCTAATATTATATGTATAAAATGGGTATAGTAGAGAGAAGTATTAGATGTAGTTATGTTAAAAATTATAAAAAAATTACTATTTTTGAATTTTTTTGAAATGTAAACAATCGGAAGGAACATCCCAAAAAGAAAAGTGTAAACAAATGGGAGGGGCCGTGGAAATATAAATTTCTATAATTTTCATGTGTGAGAATAGGAGTAGTGCTATATGTAAAAAAAATCCCCAAATAAAATGGGATAATAAGTCATAGATTTTTAATTGGATTTTTAATGAATATGTCCCATTTTAGAAATTCATTTATAAAAATATTTTAATTATAATATTATTTGTAAATATCTCTCATTTTCAATTTTTTTGACTATTCTAAGTTAATCATAGTTAATTTCACTATTATACATTTTTAAATGACATGTTTAACATTTACTTAAATATTATATTTAATATGTTACTATTTCACTATTTTAAATAATTAGTTACTTACATATCAATATTTTTATATTACTTTTTTTTGGTAAAGAGCAGTAATATTAAAAATAAGGTTATGCCTAAGGTCAAAAATTAACCGACTAACAACATATATTTTATGATTAGATTTTGCTACGTCCTAATAAAAACTTAGCACCGACAGTAAATATGTCTTTCTTTATTCTTTGCTTCAGCTGTTATAATATACAGCTATATATTAGCTTACGCGTACGTGTAATTATATACCACTCTTTGTGTTTTTTTTTGTCATTTTGACTTTTGCACATATTTCAATGTGTTTTGACCGGCTATTTAAAATTATTATTTATAAAATTTTCTTTTTATAAATAAAAGTAGACAACTTAAATTTTAATTCTCAAAAAGAATATTTTTAAAATCAAATTTCTAACTAGACGGTCAAAATATATTGAAATACGTGTAATAGTCAAAGCCACAAATAAAAAAAAGAGGGAGTACATGATAATCTTTTCCGTGTTTGTTTGTTGTGATTAATAATATTCCACAAAGTTAAAGTGCCCTTAGATCTGTTTTTATAAAAGCTTGACTGACAATTCACTCTTTTTAAAAGTCTCCTTCCATTAACGTCTGTTAATATATAATACCAGTAAACAGGATTTTTCTTTTAGCATCACATGAATTTGGTTAATTTAACTATTAAGATCAGTAGCGGATATTCCGTACGAAATACGGGCCGAGATCAAAATATTAATATTAAATAATAATTATAAAAAGTTATTTTAAATTTTTATTAAAATATTTAATAAATAAAATTGTACGATTAATTCATTTTTTCTTTTTAATTATATGTAGTTTCATTAACTCAAATTTTATTAAAACAACAAACTCAACGTTATTATGTATTCGTTGTTCAAAAAGACATAATTAATATTTACATCAAAACTTTAGTCAAGTAACGAGTAACACAATTGACAGATAATTTAACAAAAAATGGCCAAACCAGTATTTCACAGAGAACCGACAAGGAATTCCATTAATAACTAGCCGTTTTGATTAAATCAACGCTACTAAGTAATTGCATATTAAATTTATTATTGTTAACTGAATTTGTATTTTTATATAGTTTTTGATTGCATAATTTTTCTAATAAAATATTCATTATGTATGTATAAATTTGCATTTGGTGTTAAAATAGAATTATGTAGGTTAAATCTAGAAATTACAATGTATATACGATTCCGTTTATATAAAAATAATAGACGTAAAGTTATAACATGGATCGTAAAAGGTAAAAACAAAAGGCAGCAGAACCAAAAAATAAGTAAAATCAAAGTACCACCTAAATAGTTTATTAATAAAGAAAAACAGGTGAAAATAATATATAAAAAATTATAAGTCATACAGGAATCAAACAAGATAAAAATAATACAATTAGAGTTATAACATAAATCAGAAAAGGTGAAAGTAAAAGACGGTAGAACCAAAAAATAAATGAAACCAAAGTAACACTTAAAAAGTTTATTAATAAAGAAAAACGAGTAAAATTAATATGTAAGAATTATAAGTCATATAAGAATAAAAAAAAATAAAAATAATATACTTAGAGTTATAACATGAATTATAAAAGATGAAATAAAATAAGTGAAACCAAAATATCCTTTAAAATGGTTTTGCTTATTAATAAGGATTATTAGTAACAACATCATTTACGAATATATACACACAAAAAAATGCTAAAAATTTTAAAAATGATAGTCGATATATAATATTAGAAAATGATGTTGACCAAAATTTTAATATAGTTATGAATATTTTTATAGGTGTACATGTTTGATGACAGGAGCCAATGAATATGACGCAATTTCTGATTAAGTGTCAATCTAGGTATGAAACACCTATATCATTATAGATTAATTCAGTTTATTCTCCAATTAATATTACAAATCTTTCAACTAACGGGTTAATGCTTACTTATGTTAGAGATATGAACAACATGTATTGAATCTTTGGAAAATGAATCCAAAAAGATAAACTCTTGGATATGAGGGGAATACCTTGGTAAAGACTGAATTACCTTGCACTCTTTTTTTATGTGCATTGCAAATTAGTATGCCTTACAGCCTTTAGACTGTTTTGTTTGTAATTTTGATGATTTTAAATGAATTCACGGTCGGACTTAAATTTTATACTAAAAATGCTTATCTTTTACATGTTTTCCATATGTACGAGGAAATGAGCGTGAGGTATGGCTACTGATGAATCTGGAGACGGTGGTCGGCGACTTTGTTGAGATAAATGGAGCAGTTGAGAATGCAACAGATAATAATTTGGACAAATTAATTATGTCGAAACAGAATTAGTCAATGGTATGACTCATGTATTATAGTTCGGACCGTAGTTTGTGCATTCGTCCTCTAATATTTATACTTGCTCTAAATAAACAATAGTTGTATGTGTATGACTATTGAATGACTTACTACTGCTATTTTTTTCTCAATTTTATTTATTTTTAAATGTGATTCCTTTATTTTTAAATACACAAAAAAAATCCATTATATGCTCCATTGGATGATTTTACTCCGTTTTTTTCTCCCACCGCAATGGAAGAAATGAGAGGTTTTAATCGAAATTCTAATAACTCACCTTTGTCTGATAGACTTTAAAAGCTAATGGGGAAGAGCCAAATTCAAAAGTTCACATTCAAGATTTGATAGCAATGATAATACATGGAGATAAAAGTATGACATTTCTTTTGTATAAAATTAGTATACCTTAAATATAGAAAGCATTTAATTTATCGTTCAACCATTCACCTGACTACAATGTTATCAAATTAGATATACAAAGGAGAGATGTATGTTTTTATTAACACCTCCATTAAATGAATATATATGTTTATAGAGAGTTGATTTTCAATGTGGCATGCTCCATGTACCAATTTTCTGTAATAATTATTATATATGTTAGGTCACACAACACTGTAGAAGGGGGTTGAATACAGTGTTAATACAATCAATTCGATTTAACACAAGTATGTAACAAAGATCAAGTATATTGAATAAACTCTGTTACAATAAGAACTGTTATTCTCTCTCAGTGATGAACAAATATCACTAAGAGCTGCTAGGTTACAATGTATAATCTTCTTGATAATGATAACACATATAATGTAAACCCTAAGTCTGTGTTTATATATTACACAGTTACACGATAACTTCTAACTGATATGGAATATAATTTTGTCTCCTAAAATATATCAATCAGATATCTTTTACAAGTCTTCCAGTCTTCTAACTCTTTCCATGCATATCTTCTTTTGTTTTAGTCTCGATCTTCTACTGTAAATCAGCTTTCTTCCTTATATGAAAGTCTTCCCGCACTTAAGTTCTGATATGACCTTAAGTTATGATATTAAGTTCTGACTTCCAGTAAGTCCTGATTTCAGTAAATCCTGATATGTCCTGTTTGTTAAGATCTGAAAACTAAATATGAATCATATTAGACATGACATCTCAAATATTTCTAACAATCTCCCTCAACTTGTAAATTATGCAAAATATACAAGTTAATAGATTTGATGATGTCAAAAACCTTTAAGTACAAATTTAAATAAGAGTTTAACTAGATAACTAACTACAACTTATAGTCCTTGTAGCTTTTACCAATCTCACTAAGTCAATCTGAAGTCATAACGATTCTTGACAAAGCTTGATATCAGCTTTTCTTCTTTAATTCTCAGGACTTGAGACATTGTAGCTTTAACTTGCTTCATCTCTTCATCTTGACTCCCAATTTGATAGATTGCAGTCCTTAAAGCAGAGATATGGTTTCTTTCTAAACCATCATTCAGTCTTATTACCCTAGGATGAGAAGAATCTTCATTGCAGCACAAACATTTCTCTTTCATTAACACTTCAAGCTTAGCAGAATCCTTCTTCATTGGAGTTTCACTTCCATCATTTTCAACAATACTAGGAATGAATTATGTAACTCTTGAACCAAAAATTCTTGATTTATCTCTGATGGTCTTCAATATGAAGTTTGACCATCTCCTGATAATATCAGACTTTACCTCTAAAAGGTAATGAAAGAATTGAAGTTCTTTCAATGATTTGTTTAGCACATCTGATTCTGACATCTGATATATCCTTCCATCTTCAAGAAATAGAATCAGATTTTCCTTGATATTGTGCTTGTCATGAGCATCCGGTACCACTTGAACAGAGATAACCTTATCAAGGTGTTTCTGTGTAACATCTTCAAGAGGTCTGTCAGTCAAAAGAAATGGATCTCTAGTAGCAACTTCAACTCCTGTTTTGATCTTAGCTTCATTAGAACCTAGTCCAGCCCTGTCTCTTGGTTCTCTAGCATTTAACCCAATAGTCATGAAAGTAGACAACAATTGGCTTTTCTTTGGATCTGATGGTTTGACATTTCTCCACAGAAGTTTCTTTTTATCAGCTACTTCCATCTTGTCTAAATCAACTTGGGCACTATCAGAGGTTGATGTCTTGATGATTTTATCAGAACTTGTTGTTTCTGTTATAGCTTGCTGTTCTTGACTCTGAACAACTTGAGCCTTGTCAGAGGTTGTCTTGAATTCTTCAGTAATCTTCTTTCTTTGCTGAGTTTGAACATCTTCATCTTGAGGAAGAGTATCATCAGTAACTTGAACCATTTTGCACACTGGCTTTATCAGGATTTGAGAAGTTTTCATATCATGTGGCTTGATTGGTTCATCAACTTTTCCTTTCCCTTTGTCTTTGGGATCAATCTCAGATTGTGATATTGTTTTGGGCTTTGATGCCTCAGTATGTGACTTCTCCTTGATCACAATGCCTTTTACCTTAGGCCTTGGAGGTTTCTTTGCAATAGAAACTTTTGACTTTAGATTTTTCTTTTCAGCTTTAAATCTAGCTTCTTCCTCCTTGAGATTTTCCAAATCCATTCCTGGTTTATGCTTCAAAAATAATCTTCTAGCAATTTCCTCATCAAGAGTCTGAATCTTGGGATCCTTGTAGTAGATAGTAGTCTGCTTTCCCTTGATCTTCAGAGTTTGTGTTAGGTCACACACACTGTAGAAGGGGGTTGAATACAGTGTTTAGCATAATCAAATCGAATATAAGAACTCAAGTAACAGAAAACAGATTTTATTCAACACAATAAACTCTGTTACAATATGGAACTGTCCTCTCTCAGTGATGAACAAATTATCACGAGAGCTGCTAGAGTTACAAAGAATAATAACTTCGATAATCGTAACACTTATAGTGTAAACTCTATGCCTGTGTTTATATACTACACAGTTACAAGATAATCTACTAATTGATATGGAATATAATTCTTCTTCCTAAAATATATCAACTAGTTATCTTTTCTTCCAAGTATTCTATTCTTCATAGAATTCCTTCTTCATGCACAATTCTTTCTGTCTTAGTCTCGATCTTCTTTCCTTTCAATCAGTCGCCTGCCTTATCTGAAAGTCATCTTATGTAATAACTCGAATTTTTGAGACCTTGTAAAACATTTAATGAATAGTAACCCTGACAGACGGGAAAAACTTTTGAGCCCACACTATATAGTGCATGAGAAAATGAGTTTCGGAATTGATATTACGACTATACGTACCAAATGAGTGTATGTAAACGCTATTAGTTTTCGAAGAAAATGAACTTTGAAAAATGACCGTAATTACGACTTATCGAGGATTACGGGAATCACAATATAATTACGAGACTAAAATCCTATAGATTTATATTCAAGTAGGATAAATAAAAATATAAGGAATAAATACGAAAGGAATTTCATTGCGAACCACTTACGAGTAAGTATTAAGGAGAACGTTTAAGTAACCGAGCGAACGCGTAAAAGATTAATTAAACATAACGCACTAACTAAACCATGGTAAGGAAGTAACCATGGTTACTTCATCAAATAGTGAGCTAACCATAGGATGACCAAGCTAGCTAGCAAATAGTGTGCTAAGGAGCTAACCTTGTAGTTTAGCTTGTAAGCTAGCAAGCTACAAAGATATGTCCATGGATTTGGAAACAAAGAATAAACCTAGAATGCTATCCTAGGAAGAATAAAATCAAGTTGCAAAGATATCAAGTCACCTTCCAAGAAGCAACCTATAAATCATCCAAGAGAAGCAACCAAGTAGTATAAATACCCCCCACAAAGCTCCCATTCGGCAATTTAAAGAAAAAAAAGGGAAATGGGAATTCAAAACTCCAAGGTCTAGTTCTTGTAAAATCACCCAATTAATTCCCAAGCCTCCTAGCAACTAAACTAAGGTAAGAAAAATCTTTCATCTCTTT
Organism: Apium graveolens; assembly: GCF_009905375.1. Taxonomy (NCBI): domain Eukaryota; kingdom Viridiplantae; phylum Streptophyta; class Magnoliopsida; order Apiales; family Apiaceae; genus Apium; species Apium graveolens. Next base: position 32,607,719 of record NC_133653.1, read on the forward strand.
TTATCAAGGTTTGATGGGTGGAATAAATTCAAGAAACTCACTAGTGAATAGTGTGAATAATAACCTCTCTTTGGTTTCTTGATTTCAATGGTGGTTTTAGGTTCTAAAAATCATACCAAGCACTTCCAAGCCTCCACCATCCTCAAGAACACATCTCAAGTTTCAAGAAAGGTAAAAATCTTTGGCCTGACTTTATTTAAGGTTCATTTTTAAGATCCATTTAGTAGGTGTTAGTAAACCTAACTTACTAAGTGTTATTGATGAAATCTTGATGATTAAGTAAGTAGATTAAGGTTGGTTGTTGTTGCCTCAAGAACATGATGTTCTTGAGAGGAGTTTGTGTGTTGATGATGATATGATGATTGTGAAAGAGATGTGTCCTAAGTCCAATCATGTATGATGATTTAGGAATAACTTTTATGTAATCTGTTTTGATTTCATTGATATTAATAAAAGACTTGTTTTGGTTTTATTACGGGCTTTATCTATTTAAGTGTTTAAATAAGATATACCATAGTTTAGAGTAAAGCTTTTTATGGATTATGATGAGATCATAATAATGAGACCTAAAAGATGATAACTCTAAACTTAAATATTTCCTGGTCGTAGGATTACTAACTGGTAATTAGTAATCCGCAAAGATCGGTATATACCATGCTTGCTTCATTATTAAGGATGTCTGTTCTCATAGACATTTGTGTGGTGACTCTATAGCTAGTATGTAGGTGCTTATTATAGAATAAGTTCACTGAACATGACTCACACAGCTGAACAACTGATGAAGTTCACTCACGTGTCAGCAGTTGTTCATATAGTGATAGTTGTACAAGTATCCTTAGACTTGAGGTCATCATAGTCATCTTGTGTACACTGAACTATGCTTTGGTTTAGTTCTTAGTCTCCAGGGATAATTATAAGGGCTCTACTGGGTATAGAAATTTGTACACGAAGATAGTGGATGATCAATAAAGGATCTACCTCTTCCCGTGAAGGAAGAGAATGTTCAATGCTGATCCACTTATGCTAGTTCAGGAATCTCTGGCCAGAGCGAATGAAATTAGAAAGGAGTTTCTAATTTACATTAAATAGAACTAAGCATATTGAATGGGACAGCAAATGATTAAATAAGATAGGCTTGACACAAGTTCCATGCCTTGTATTTAATCGTGACATTGCAGGGTAGGATGAATTGATTGTACGGTAAGTACTCACTGAATAGGTTCTTAGTATTCTAAGCAGTGAATTCGTATTATCCGGATAGTCGCAATATGCTGAGAAGTATCCCTCATGATGTAGAATAAATATGATTATTTTATTAATTAATCATATTTAATGAATTAGAGAATTTATATAAATAATGATAAAATAGTTTTATTATTATTTATTTCTACTACCGGCTTAATATTGAACCTACATGGTCACACCATAAAAGAGAATGATTTAATGGTGGAGGAATTAATTAATAATGGCTGGTAATTATTTATTTATGAAATAAATAATTAATTAACAGATTTAATAATTGATTAAATGAGATTTAATTAATTCTTAATATTATTAATTAAGAATATAATTTTGGAAATTAAATCAAGTGAGAGAATTATTTTTCTAAAGTGTTTAGAAAGGGATTAATGATTAAAAGATGTTTTAATTATTAGTTAATTGGTTAATAAGAATAATCAATTAAAGGGTTAATAATGATAATATTTTATGGAAAATTTTCAGCAGAAAATTTTGCCTATAAATATACTATTATAAACCCTATTTGCCTAAAAACCCAAATAATTAACCCTAATTCTAAAGTAGAACAAGAGGGAGGCAACTAATTCTCTCAACCTCTTCCTCCTCTATCACATTGTACTCTTGGTGGATACCGGTGGAGTGCTTCACACTTGAGGAGCAACTGCTAGGGATTTCCGTTCATCGTTTTTGGATCACTATTAAAGACCTTCATCTTTCCATTAACTTAAAGCTTCTTAAGGTAAACATACTGAACTACGAATTAAATATTATTTTTCGCATGGATTCTGCAGAGGGTTTCAGTTTTTTTAAGATTTAAATTTACGTTTTCGTTGCGTTTATGTGCTAAAAACCCTTCAATGGCATCGGAGCTACTTGCGAAAAGTTTTTAATTCGTTTATGTGTTTAACTGTTTTCGATATATGAGCATGTACGTGATTCGCCATGATTTGATGTTGATATAATATGTTTATATATGTATGGTTTTGAATATATGATATTCATGTGAGTTGTATAATCATAAGATGATTATGTAATCTGTATATATACTGATATATACATGATTTATGTTTGTTCTAATTATGAGAATCATATTAGATACGGATTCTGAATTGGCTGCTGCAGATTTGCTGAAATCTGGGTCTGGTATCTGATTTACGCAAACGAATACCCTATTCCATAGGTAAACGAGCGTCTGAACAAAACTGATAGCAAAATCTATCAACGACTCGTCTGTAAGGCGTTTGACGTCATTTACTGCACGTAAACAGTGATTCTTATTTTTCTGATTTGATTCTGATTTTTCTGATTTGATTCTGATTTTTCTGATTTTTGTCATATTTTTTTTCTGATTAGATCATGGATAATATGATATGTTAAGATCAGATTATGTGTTTTAACATGCTTTTATGTGTTGTATGAGCATGGTGGATGGTTATGGCCTTTCGACCTTAGTGTAATGGTTTTGGTTTTGGTTTTAAATATGACTTGCATGTCGTCAATCTTTGTAATCATAAATCTCGAATGTAACTCGAGTTATTCTTGTAAGTTCATTAGATTAGTTTTACTTTCAATCTATGTAATGTAATTGAAGACTCAAGAAGGCTATCCAATGGAGGTGATACAAAGAAGAAGACGAGGCATACAAGAAGTCTAAACAAAGAAGAAGACTTATATAATAAGTAGTTGTATTTATTTCCATCACCATATTAGATTGACCTTGATCTTTATCATGAGCTTGATAAAGATCACATAGGATGGGGCCATAACCAAACACATTTAATTTATTGCACTTTATATTTACTTATTTATTTAATTTTATATATGAGATATATGCCTATGTTTACCATGCGATGATAGATTTAGGTGAACTTAAATCAATATAAGGCGTGCTCTAGAAAATCTAGAATAGGAATCGTTTCTTGCCTTAACAATAATATTATGAATACAATCATGAGATTCTTGTGTTTATGAAACACGTAATTAAATATGAATTTTTAATATTGAGAGAAAGGATGATTCTGTCAAAAGCAGATTTCTATCTGTAAGAAAAGGGTATTAAGCGATGCCTCTTGACAATGCTCCCCCCGATCTGGGAATCATCTGATTATCGATTATTGATTTGAAATATTTAATTTAAAAGGAAGAATCTCTTTATAATATGATTATGATTGTAACATAATATAATCCCTCTAAAATTAAATAATATCAAGTAGTAATTGGCCAATGACACAACTGGCTTGTGTCGGTCATAGCCTTCCAACATGGTAGAAAGTGGTTCTTATTTTTAAATCATTGTCGTTTCGTGCTACAGCCAAGGGATTTGATTTCGAAATAAGAAATACTTGTCTATTACATAGAGATGTGTACATTGAATTAAAATTTAAAGGTCGTTACGTGCTACAGCCGTGGGCCGTTGGAGACTGATTCAATTGTACGAAATGTTGGGTTAGACTTGACTTAGAATATTGAGTTTGTCATGCTACAGCCGTGACTCAATTATTCAAGAGGCTAAATTTTTATTAGGGAATAACATAAGATGTAATTGACAAGAGTTGTATGCCTATTGAACATCACATGACGTTTCGTGCTACAGCCGAGGTTGTGTGATGTAATGTAGGATCCCTATTCCCACTAGCAATATAAATGCGTAATTTTCACTTAGGAGTTGTATAAATTAGATAAACTAGTGGGAGCCACTTATGAATGAAGACCCGATTCATATAGTGTCTTGAAATGAAATTAAATATTTGCTAAGTGTTGTTATGTGTTCATCATTTACAGATTTTCTATATTCGTTATGTCTTCTGCACAATCACTCCGGAGTATACTAGATGCTCACAAGTTGACTGGTCCTAATTTTGCTGACTGGATTCGAAACTTGAGAATTGTTCTCAGGGTTGAGAAGCTGGAATATGTGCTTGACTCACCTAAGCCTACTGAACCTGCTAGCGATGCATATAATGATGAACATGTTGTGTATCGTAAGTGGATAGATGTTGCAAATATTGGTCAATGCATCATGCTAGCTTCCATGAACATTGAGCTACAGAAGCAACATGAGCATATGGATGCTCACACTATCCTTATGCATCTACAAGAGTTGTATAATGTGGCAGGGAGGACAGCTCGATATGAGATATCGAAGGAACTGTTCGGTTGTAGGATGTCTGAGGGATCATCTGTGAATGACCATGTACTTAAGATGATCAATTTGATTGAACATCTTGGACAACTTGGTTTTGCCATGGATGGGGAGCTGGGCCAAGACTTGGTCTTGCAATCACTTCCGAGTTCGTTCTCGCAGTTTGTTGTGAACTTTCACATGAATAAACTGGATGTCAGCCTGCCTGAACTCCACAACATGTTGAAGACTGCGGATTCGAATATCCCCCCTTAGAAGAGTTTTGTTCTTCTAATTGGTGAAGGTTCCAATCCTAAGAAAAGGAAGAAGAACCCTTCCAAGAAGAAGAAAGTAGGTGAGAAAAAGCCAATTACACCAAAAGCTGAAGACCCCAAAAGCAAAGCTGTTTGCTTTCACTATAACAAGGTGGGGCACTGGAAGAGGAACTGCAAGGTTTACCTTGCAGAATTGAAGAAGAAGAAGGGTAGTGAGACTACCGCTTCTGATTCAGGTATGTTCATGATCGAAGTTAATATGTCACTAAGTCAAATTTCTACTTGGGTATTAGATACCGCCTGTGGTTCTCATATTTTCAATTCGTTGCAGGGACTAAGGAGAAGTAGGACTCTTGAAGAAGAGGAGGTGATTCTACAGATGGGAAATGGAGCAAGAGTTGCTGCTGAAGCTGTAGGATCATTTCATTTACATATGCCTACGGGCAAGACTATTGTTCTAAATAATTGTTATTTTGTTCCCTCGATTTTGAGGAATATTATTTCTATTCCATGTTAGACTTGGCTGGATTTTCGTTTGTTATTCAGAATAATAAACGTTCAATTCTTGGAGATAACGTTCTTTATGGAAGTGGTATTTTAAACAATGGTCTGTATGTATGTGACGTAGAGCATAATTTACTATAAATTGAACATATCAATAAAAGAAAAAGGGATGATGAAAATCTCACTTTTTTGTGGCACTGCAGACTTGGTCATATTAGTGAAAATAGACTACGGACATTGCATAAGGAAGGGTTACTTGACCCCTTTGATTTTGAATCATATCCTACATGCGAGTCTTGTCTGTTGGGTAAAATGACCAAATCTCCATTTAGTGGACATGGAGAGAGGGCTACAGATTTGCTAGGATTGGTACACACAGATGTATGTGGACCAATGTCTACGCAAGCCATGGGTGGATTTTCATACTTCATTGCTTACATAGATGATCGATCTAGATTCAGATATGTGTATTTGATGAAACACGAGTCTTAAGCCTTTGAAAAGTTCAAAGAATATAAGTATGAAGTGGAGAAACAAACCAAACATAGTATTATAACTCTTCGATCAGATCGAGGTGGTGAATACTTGAATGGAGAGTTTCTAGCTTATCTCAAAGAAAATGGTATAGTCTCCCAGTGGACTCCTCCATATACTCCACAGTTGAATGGGGTATCTGAAAGGAGAAATTGAACTTTGTTAGACATGGCTCGGTCCATGATGAGCTATGCGAATCTTCTAGTATTCCTGTAGGGTTATGCATTGGAAACCTCAACATATTTACTGAATAAGGTGCCTTCCAAATCTGTTCCTCAAACTCCATATAAGATATGGAAAGAAAGGAAACCGAGTCTTAAACACGTTAAGATTTGGGGATGTCCAGCTTATGTCAAGAAAGTTGAAATGTAATTTTGTGGGATATCCTAAAGAGATTTTAGGGTATTACTTTTACACCGATCATCGGGTGTTTGTCTCCAGACATGCTACCTTCTTGGAAAAGCAGTTTATCCTTGAAGGAAACAGTGAGAGCAAAATTGAACTTGAAGAAGTTCAAGAAGCACAAACTACTACGGATCAAGTGGAAACACCTGTTCAGACTGAACAACCTTCTGTGGAACAGCCCATTCGTAGGTCAAGGAGAGTGTCTCGCCAACCTGAGAGGTATTATGACCTTATCATTGAGAATGACAATGAGTTGTCAATCATTGATGATGACGACCCTGTGACCTATAATGAGGCTATGAGTAGTGTTGACTCAGAGAAATGGCATAGTGCCATGAAATACGAAATGGAATCTATGTATACCTACCAAATATGGACTCTGGTTGAGGCGCCTGAAGGTGTTAAGCCTATTGGGTGCAAGTGGGTATACAACAGAAAGATTGGAGCAGATGGGCAGGTGGAGACCTATAAGGCCAGGCTCGTGGCAAAAGGATTCAGACAAAGGCAAGGGATTGACTTTGATAAAACTTTTTTCCCTGTAGCCCTGTTAAAATCAATTCGGATTTTGCTTGCGATTGCTGCTTACTACGACTATGAGATCTGGCAAATGGACGTGAAAACGACCTTCCTCAAAGGGAAACTTGAAGAGGAAGTGTATATGACACAGCCAGAGGGTTTTCTTTCCAAGGGAAATGAACACCTGGTGTGTAAGCTGCTGCGAACCATATATGGTTTAAAGCAAGCTTCTCGTAGATGGAACATCCATTTTGATGAGACAATCAAAGAGTTTGGTTTTTCAAAAATATAGATGAACCATGTGTCTACAAAAAGGTTAGTGGGAGCGCGATAACATTTCTTGTATTGTATTGAAAAAGGAGACGTCAAGAGAGTTGACACACATAACAATGTAGCAGACCCACTCACAAAGCCACTTTCTCAAAGTCACTTTGATCGTCATAAAGACAAGATGGGTATTAGATACCAGAGTGATTGGCTTTAGTACAAGTGGGAGATTGAAATAGATGTGTCCTAAGTCCAATCATGTATGATGATTTAGGAATAACTTTTATGTAATCTGTTTTGATTTCATTGATATTAATAAAAGACTTCTTTTGGTTTTATTACGGGTTTTATCTATTTAAGTGTTTAAATAAGATATACCATAGTTTAGAGTAAAGCTTTTTATGGATTATGATGAGATCATAATAATGAGACCTAAAAGATGATAACTCTAAACTTAAATATTTCCTGGTCGTAGGATTACTAACTGGTAATTAGTAATCCGCAAAGATCGGTACATACTATGCTTGCTTCATTATGAAGGATGTCTGTTCTCATAGACATTTGTGTGGTGACACTATAGCTAGTATGTGGGTGCTTATTATAGAATAAGTTTACTGAACATGACTCACACATCTGAACAACTGATGGAGTTCACTCACGTGTCAACAATTGTTCACATAGTGATAGTTGTACAAGTATCCTTAGACTTGAGGTCATCATAGTCATCTTGTGTACACTGAACTATGCTTTGGTTTAGTTCTTAGTCTCCAGGGACAATTATAAGGGCTCTACTGGGTATAGAAATTTATACACAAAGATAGTGTATGATCAATAAAGGATCTACCCCTTCCAGTGAAGGAAGAGAATATTCAATGCTGATCCACTTATACTAGTTCAGGAATCTCTGGCCAGAGCGAATGAAATTAAAAAGGAGTTTCTAATTTACATTAAATAGAACTAAGCATAGTGAATGAGAAAGAAAATGATTAAATAAGATAGGCTTGACACAAGTTCCATGCCTTGTATTTAATCATGACATTGCAGGGTAGAAGGAATTGATTGTACGATAAGTACTCACTGAATAGGTTCTTAGTATTCTAAGCAGTGAATTCGTATTATCCGGATAATCGCGATATGCTGAGAAGTATCCCTCACGATGTAGAATAAATATAATTATTTTATTAATTAATCATATTTAATGAATTAGAGAATTTATATAAATAATGATAAAATAGTTTTATTATTATTTTTTTCTACTACCGGCTTAATATTGAACCTACAGGGTCACACCATTAAAGAGAATGATTTAATGGTAGAGGAATTAATTAATAATGGCTGGTAATTATTTATTTATGAAATAAATAATTAATTAGCAGATTTAATAATTGATTAAATGAGATTTAATTAATTCTTAATATTATTAATTAAGAATTTAATTTTGGAAATTAAATCAAGTGAGAGAATTATTTTTCTAAAGTGTTTAGAAAGGGATTAATGATTAAAAGGTTTTTTAATTATTAGTTAATTGGTTAATAAGAATAATCAATTAAAGGGTTAATAATGATAATATTTTATGGAAAATTTTCAGCTGAAAATTTTTGTAACACCCCCAGATCCGGGGTCGGGGATCCGGGTCGTCACGGTCTTTCTTTCCACAATATCACTTCACTTAATTAATAATAAATAACCTTATGCTGTGACCCCACACTAACACACACCACAACCCGTTATAGTCTCAGAGATGAAATTTAAATAAGTACAAGTCTTTGAATCCACAATTTAAAAGTTATTACAACCCAAAATGATTACTTGATAATTTTACAGTTAATTGCCATTATCTGCCACAAGTTATAATTATACATAATTGATTCTCAAAAGTAGATGGTCTGATCTACAATAGATCTACCTCTGCAGCTATAGCAGCTACAACATCAACGGGAAGACGCGGGACGCTTCCCACACGCTTGCGCTGGGTCTGCTGGAGTCTGGCCATCTTTCCTAACTGTTGTTGTGTGATGAAGAAATAAAGCAAGAGTGAGCCTTACAGCTCGCAAGATAATATATAGTGATAACAATAATATAAGTATCTAAATGGATACTTACTAGAATCTTTTATCGTGTGTAAGATAATTACTAGTATATACTTACTAGTATATGAGCCTTCTCATAGTACTCATGAAAGTCTTGGTCAAAAGAAATGAACCAAGTTTGATATCTTAATGCAATGAAGTTGCAAAATATTCAGTATATATACATATACATATATATACTTTTCAAAATATTGGAAGTCCTCTTCCATGCACAATATACACAAGGTCCCAGTGTATAACTGTATAAAAATATATCGTTGCAAGGTGATCTCATATATCTAACCTTGTCTCAACGTTTTTCTGAAAATCTTTGTCATTCATAAGACAATTATTAATTAGATATAAGTTTAAAAGATGAAGTTACAAGATACCCCAATATACTTATATCTTTCCCAAATACTACTTGAACTACCACCGTTCAAGTTATAATTAGCTTCAAAAGTTCATCACATAGATGAGACTATAAGACAAGATTTGAATAGATTAAATCTTTAAAATATTATCAAAATAAAATGAAGTTACGAGATACTTCATTTGATGTAAACATCATTTTGAAAACTTGACCCTGCCAACACTCAACAATCGCCCAACCGTAGCCTTTCTATCGAAGTGCTCTGGGTAGTGTTGCAGAAATTATCCAATTGGATGATGAACTCATTACGGGAGTTTGCCGCGCCAGGAAGACCACTTACGATGATCAGTCGTAGTAGTACAACCCCACCATTTTCTACATGTAGAGGAGAACCTGTCGGATTTACTTGTCAACCGAACACTGAACTCCTAAGGAATGGACCGCCTTAGCGGAACTTCCAGGCCATTTGGGCCAATATAATAAGGCTGGGCCGGCGCTACTCGACCACTTACGCCACTCCTAGTTCAGATGAAATCCATGACTCTGAAACGTAAAGCTCGTTTCCCCCTTTCCCCAAGTAGAAACTTGTTGATACGGCTCCACCAAGAAGTCGTACCTAGTTGGAAAGGAAAACTCACCGATATTTCCCAGGCGATGCCTGTTAATGGATTAACTTGTTCCAAGAATTTTACTTCCCGAATATTGGGTAAGTAATCAAAAACTCTTTTACCAAGACAGCAACCTTGTTGCGAATATAAAACACACCACCGAGCCGGATCCCCCAGGTTTTGAGCGAGTATTTAAATCCCCTTTTTAAAAGGAAGATCTTAAATATAAAAATAGTTTTGGGATCCGCTCTAACTTTTGAAAATCATTTTAAAGACTCGAAAACACTTTAAAGAGTGTTTGAAGTAAAACTGATTTAATGAAGTAAATCAGTCCCCAGAATATTTAGAAAATGTCTGAATATTATTATTTAAATAATATTCCCATAAAGAATAATCTTTTATAAAATAATTGAAGTAGAAGTATTAAAACTTATACTTGAAATGAATAGCAAATAATCAAAGATATACTTATACGAAAGTAATATCTTTATTTGAATAATCAAAAATAAGTTTGATTATCGACACCTTATTCTTTAATAAAATAAAGAATATATCTCAGCAATTAATCGGAGTCATAGATCCTCAAATGAATATTCAAATAATATTCAATAAATAAAATAAGCTGAGTCATAATACCTCGAATGAATATTATAAATAATATTCATTAAATAAAATAAAGGAGTCATACATCCTCAAATGAATATTCAAATAATATTCAATAAATAATGTAAAGGAGTCATACGCCTTCGAATAATATTCGAAATAATATTCAATAATAAAATAAAGTTAAAGTTATCGAATAAACCTTATTCGATTAATAGTTTTAAAAACTATATCCATATATATATATAAATAAATATATATATATATATATAATATACTCGGGAACATCGACTCCCGGTTTAGAAATATGTTCACCTTTTATCCCCTATACTAAGGGTATACGCAACTACTTGCTTATTTCTAGCATAGGTATTATGCAACTATAAGCATTGAAATCAACAGATAGATAACCAGATTACGAAACAGACATGCATATATACCATATTAGCATGCTCCAATATATCGCAAAATTTGCTAATAACAATCATGCAATATCACAAGATAATGCATATACATATATTTACATCACAACAACAGTATAACGGGTAGAAAACTTGCCTGAGCGACTGGGGGTTACGAATGGCTCGGGACGAGTCTGGTAACCTATAAGCAACAAGTAAGTTGGAATTAAACCAAAGTCACTTGTAAATCTATACTTTAACTAACTTAGACTCTAACGCTCGTTTTGCGCTCACTGATTCGCTTAAGTCACTCGGGTACCCTCGGCTCCACCATTTTTAATAATTTAACCTTTACGAGTTTTAAAGCGATTCCTTTGCGAGTGTCTTACCAACTGCCTAACACACTTACCATAAATGTTTCATACATTAATTAACCCTTTTTGGTCTTTAACCTATGTTTCAAAGTAAGGCGAGGGAAAAAGTTTCGTTCGCGAAACGCCGTTACTTGAAACGGTCGTTTCTCCTAAACCGTGCATCGGAATCGAACGTACTACATATCAAAACGAAGCTCGTAACATGAGCTATCTAAACATGGCAGTGGTCATAATCTAGCAGGGGGTCCTCGGGTCCTAATGTTATGCACAAAACAGTCTAAAGAAAATCGGACGTTACGACGGCTATGTTTACGCGATTACCAATATTTATACCACTCCAATTCTTTACCAATTCACTACAAACCACCCAACCATCATCAATACATCAAACACAACTTATATCAAGGCAAAGTCAGTCCATAATCTCAAGGTTTTCCAACTTATTCAACCGCAAACATGATCTACTAACCATAACTTAAGATTCATTAACCATTAACCAAGATTCATATCCAAAATCACCACAAATCCAACCAAACTATCTAACATACATGGATCTTGCTATACATACATGGATATTTCTATATATACATTAATCCATCCATAAACTCATCAAAACTCAAAGTTCAAACTATAAGTTAAAGGTGAAAGTTGTTTATACCTCCTTGAAGCTTCCTAACACAACCCAAGAGCTTTGAATGCCTAAAAGAACCTTGATCCTTGCTTGTATAACCTTAATCTTTCATAAAAATTCAAGAAAACTAAAGTTATTTCTTGAAGGTTACTATTCACCATCTTCTTCCTTGATTTATTGGAAGAGATTGTGAAGGAATTAGGAGCTTAAACTTATAGCATATCCATATCTATGTACAAGGAAGCTTAGATAATTACCTTGTGATTTAACAATGCTTGGAACTTGATTTTTGAAATTCTTGCCCTTGAAAAAGATGAAAAGCCGAGAGCAAGATGATGAGAATGAAATGATTTTGTGTTTTTTGATTTGTTTGGCTTAGCTTGGTTGTTTTTTGTTTTGTTTTTGGTTAATTACCTTAATAACCTTATATTTGTGTGGTTATAAACCAACCACACCTCCTCCTTCCCTATGTCATGCTTACATCACATTGCTATGTCATCCTCCCTTCCTTGTCCTCTTCTCATTGGTTGGGTGACATCACTTCCTCTAATCCCTTTGCTTAACTTCTAATTGTTTGCCTAATGACCGCTGATCTGTTATACGGTTCGCTTAACTTTCGTTTTCGTTTATCGTTTGAGGGATCATACCCGGGATCTTATTACTTAGGTTCCCTTAACCTTTCTCAATATATTATATTCCTTTTATGATCCTCTCCTATAATCCTTTAATTTAAATCCTTTTTATCCTGTTACCTTATACTCAATTCTCTCCGTATCTAGTGGATTTCCGGGAAAAATCAAAGTGTTCGGATTTGGATTCTGACGATCTTTACATACACTTATATCCCATATAAAGTACTAATAAAATCTCAGAATATCCATATCAGAACCCCTACATAGTGTGGCATGAAAAGTTTTCTCATTCAGCAAAAACACTATTCATAAGGGTTTCAAAAATTTTCCAAAAATTGGGGTTATTACAGTCTCCCCTCCTTAAAAGGATTCCGTCCCGGAATCAGATAGAAATGAATAGGGATACTTTCTTAGTATTGCACTTTCTAACTCTCAAGTAAATTTTCCCATATTGTGGTCCTGCCACCAAACTCTGCCTAGTTTGATAATCCTTCCCCTAAGCACTTGTTCCTTTTCACTCTATAACCCTTCCTGGTTGCTCCATATAGGTTACGTCTAGTTGCATGTCTATGCGCTCATACGCCTCTATTTATCTGGCATCTGAATTACACTTCCTTAACATTGATACGTGAAACACGTTACGACCTGCTACATGTTCGGGGTTAGGGCTAGCTCATATGCTAACTTCCCAAACGTCTTAATATATCCAAGGGTCCAACAAATTGTAGACTTAGCTTTCCTTTCTTTCCGAACCTCATCAATCCTTTCCAAGGGATACCTATATCATTACTAGGTCCCCTAATTCATACTCTTTATCCTTTCGTGTCAAATCAACATACTTATCATGTCCATCTTGGGCTACTACCAGCCGTCCTCTGATTAGATCTATCATATCCTTGGTCCTTTGGACTACTGCGGGTCCGAGCATCTTGCGCTCTACAACTTCATCCTAACATAAGGGAGATCGACATTATCTTCCCTCAAGGATCTCATAAGGCGACATCTCGATAATGACATATGATCTATTGTCGTAAGATAACTCAATCCGAATTAAGTGATCATTCCAAATTCTTTCAAGTCTATTGCACAGACTCTCATTATAGCTTTTATCATTAGAACTTTTGCTTCTCAATACCCATTCTTTTCCAGTTCGTAATCACTACTACCTTCCGTTCCTAATATTATACTGGTTATACTTTTGCTCGTTAGCGTTCTATAACCTTTTAATAACCACGTCAACCTTAGTATCACGAATGTGTTCCCATTCCGCATACTACCACCACTTTATTACTCCTTTTTCAGTTGTTTCTATTTTCCAAAATTTGATCAATCAAATAGAAGTAAAGGAATTTGTTGAGAGATCACTATGATCATGAACACTTGTTATATCGCATAGTTAGTACAGAAGGTGGCTAGCCTTTAGTACTTGACAAGCAATTAAACAATAGTTGGTATCCTACTCGGCTTCTATCACACAGATAGATAGTCATTCGGCAATACCTCCCCTTCTGGAAGGGTTGTTATTCTCAGCTTACATGAAATGAAAAGAAGAGAAAAGAACAAATTTAAGAGAATTGTATATTCATAAAAAAATTTTATTGCCATAAAATATCTGGCTTGGAATCTACCTCTGAACTATAGAGGTTTGTCATAGAAGAACAAAACATATATGTATTTATATCAACATCAAGTATTATAGCATCGCATTTCACGTGCCTAAATATTTTCGCTATCCCGTCCATCATTCTATGGACCCATGCTCTTCCTCGAGCTTATACACAATTACCTTTGAAACTCCCTCGACATCGAAAATCGAATCTGGGATCTCATTCTAGACATCATCGTTACTTGAATTCTATGCTTGCACCGCAACCTTCTTCGTATGGGTAATACGACTCTCTATTGATAAGAAAGAATAATAAATCACTAGGTAGATACTCTACTTAATTAGTCTATCAATGATAACTTATACACTACCACGACCCGATTAGTGGTACTCAATCTCAACACCCATTCCAATACAACTCTCACGGTTGTAATCAGCTCATTACTCGCAGAATCATTACTACCTTACTATGGTCCACCACTGACCTACTGTAGTCATTCATTTTCCATGAAGTCTTAATAACTAACCATACGGAGTCCATACATCTCGTATCTAATTCTCCTAAGGAGTTAACATAACCACCAATCACAATTCATGAAGAACACTCCAAACTCTGACGTACCTTCATGACATGAAGCAGATAAAAGTGCAGAAGAGTTTCAATCAAAGCAACGATAGCAGGTTAATACCATTTTTAATCATATTCCTTAAATAGAAGACTTAACTCAAAGGTTCGTCTAGTCCTTTTGGAAACATGGTCCTGGCTTATCCCAAGATAGGACCTCCTAAGATAGATAGCCCGTTCATGGCGATTACACGAATTAAACTTTTACCAACTACTATTACGGTTGGATATTGCACAGTCATCAGAAGGAATGTCAATCTTCCAAACCATAATTTAACTTTCACATTTTTAACCATCATCACTGTATTCTTTTGGCACACGCGCCTATAATTATCCTCTTACCTTTAAAGTGTCGGCCACCTCTTTGGCCTTTCCTGATAGTAAAATTTCCTTACAGTCAATGTCATTTTAACCACCTCCAAATAAATTTTCTACCTTATTTCCGATCACTGCTTGAGTGAAAATGCTTTCCTTAAAATCTGATGAGTAAAAAAAAATCACCATTTTTCCATAAGTTATTGCCTCAGTCTTTAGAGGTTAATCACTGTCGCGACTGACTCTCGATCGTACTTAGAACATCTTTTGTCTTAGGTCCTAATTGCCCTGAATAATTTCGACCTTTACTGGTTCGATCCATACTTTCTCGTGGTTTAACACGTGCCCCACTTGGCATCATTATAATTATGTCATATTTCCTTTATCAACATTTTTATTCTTGAGAATTTCGAATATTTCCTTTCTCCTTGTAAAACCTCTAAGGTTATCGTTCAATCGTTCCTCCTGTATTCCCTATATACAGGGCATATCAAAATACCATTTACTAATACTAGAACCATTGTCTATATACTTCTGAAAAATTTCTCCACTGATCCTTAAAGGTTATTATTACCTTAATCCTTTCCAATTCATACTGTCAAAACTCATACTATCCCTATTAAGGGTAAAATGCCAACCTTTATGCATTCCCCTAGGATTCGTTTTAAGTTACCGATGTTCTATCCTTAATTCCACCTTTAAAAGGTACCTGCATCCTTCCATGGATAAATCAAGTCATATATCCCTGATAAGGGTGTCTTATTCCATCATTCCCACCTCGATAGTATATGCCTAATTTCACAATAACATCTGTATACAACATGAGGTCAATCAAAATGGCCTCCAAAAGATAACAACGGTTATCCGCTTTTCTTGCCTAATCTGGTAACGATAACATGGATGTTCTGGAAGATATTGGTCGTGTTCAACGTGAACTTCTTCTTAATAATTCCTTATTTACTTTTGTTGTTTATCTCAACAGTCACCTCAATGTTGGGATATCTTTCATATCTGGCGTCTCCCTTTCTGGGTATCATGCCACCGGTCTTACACTTCACCTTCTTGAAGGTCACTTCCTTCATCCAATTTTCTTAATTTCTTACTTTCTTATCCCCTTAGTCTATCCGCGTCTCATTATTTATCCTTCGAATTATCTCAAGGTTTCCTCGAATCCTCCCAACTTATAGGGGATAAACTATATGTATCTCTTATGCCCTCAACCATCAATTTTAACTTATGGTGAATCACCCTCATCCTGACGAATGCATACTTTTCTATTTCTATTGCTACGAGTCGTTAGGGTTTCCTCGTACCCAACTCCCTTATCATACCTCAAACTCTATTGCCGTTATATTCCTTTCCACTTCAATTTCTTTTTTTTTCCTTCTCTTATCATTATTTCATGAACCAACACAACATAAGCATTGATTTCAAACATCCCGTCATTCTAGATTCGTGTCTTCAGAACGAATCTTGATAACTTTTACCACTTAGATTCATAATTCATCATACTCGTCTGCCTTTGTTCTGGCTCTAAAGCTTTTACACTATTCCATAACCTTGGGAATTACTTTCCCGAAAATAATTGGCTGAACTTTAATCAGTTTATTATAATCTCTTGCTCCGTGCCTTCCTTGGCCTTTCACCAGCGGGTGGTCTCTCTCTTGGGAGGGTAAGTGACAAAACAGTCTTTTGTGGTTCGTCAATCATTTAGAATCTCAAATGATTCATCTATTTCCTTTAGCCAGGCTCTTGCCTCGACTGGGTCAGCTTGTTCCTTGGAACTCTGAGAGCTTAGCGACTTAAAGGTCATGAAAGAATTTCCTACCGCATTGTTTCCTCAAGGTGGTGGTTAGGGATAATAGTCTAAGTTCTTTTTAGGCAGGTCCATGAATTTCCGTATAGGAGTACCGTCTCGGGTCTCCTTATCTCGCTCGACTTTTGTTTTCTCCGTCTAAATATTTCTTCCTACTCCCCATACTTGGGGTTATCTTATACGTTAAAATCCTCATTTTCCACTTCATTATGTTATGGGTTCCTTCTATCTTCATGGCGACCTCCCTGACTATCACGTTCAGGGTTTGCTCTAAATCTTATTCCTCAAACTATGGCTCTCATCTAAGTTCTCATCCTTACGCTCTTGAACTTTTGGAACCCAAATTCTATAGGAATAACTCATTATTCCCTTATCATCTTTCTCGGTATTAATCTCATATTTATTTGTTGGCTCTCTGCCTTCATTCATCACCTTTTTCTGGCACAATATGTTCTTTTCCAATACTTCGGGCTGTATTGCTATCTCAAACAGCTTTTCGGTACCGGCTCCGGTTACCTTCACTACTATTTCCATTTTCTCAAAATCTCTTATAAACTCTCCAAAAGACATTATCATCTTGAGTCTCTCCTTTTTACTAAGGGCATCAGCCACCATATTGGCTTTCCCCGAATGATAAAGAATCTCCCAATCATTATTCTTGATTAGCTCTAACTGCCTCCTCTGGCATATGTTGAGCTCTTTCTACGTGAAAATGTACTAGAGCACTTATGGCTTAGGTAATTCTCGCACTTCTCTCCATACAAGTAGTGCCTTCAATCTTTAGGGTAAAACTATTGCCACGAGCCTAAGCTCATGAGCGGGGATATCGAATTTCATATTACCTTAATTGTCTTGACGCAGACGCGATTATCTTGCTGTGCTAAGAAGCACCCTAATTCCTTATGCGAAGCGTCACTTACAAATCACAAAATCTCCTTTTTCCATCCGGCAATGCCAGCATAGGGGCCATCACCAACCTCTGCTTCAGTTCTTGAAAGCTGTTCTCGCATTTCTCTGTCCATTCGAACTTCTCAGTCTTACGAGTAAGCCGCGTTAAAGGGGCTACTATCTTTACAACTTGAACGAACCTCCGGTAGTGACCGGCCAATCCTACCTCTGGTAGTCGACCAAACCATGGTCATCAATTCATCAGTGGTCCTTTATCCAATCCTGTCAGGATCCTCCATGGGGTCCTTCTCAACAACTATCCCTACTAGGACAACATCCTCAATATCAACATCATCCGGTCCTGCATTAGGACACTCTATCGGATCCACAATCTGATCTCCAATAACTAATAAAACATCATCGCGTTGATGTTCCTCAACTTCAGGGTTCGGAGTCCCGCTACCATATACGATAACGAACTACGCTCTATCACGATATTTATAAGGGTTCCCATAAGGGTTTTAACCGTCAGTACTACGTTAGGTAGCCCGACTATGAACTTGGCAAGAGTTCTTATTATCTTAGTGAACTTATTATCTTAACGTCCCATCATCTCTGAGATTTATAATGCTTAGCTCTGATACCATTTCTGTAACACCCCCAGATCCGGGGTCGGGGATCCGGGTCGTCACGGTCTTTCTTTCCACAATATCACTTCACTTAATTAATAATAAATAACCTTATGCTGTGACCCCACACTAACACACACCACAACCCGTTATAGTCTCAGAGATGAAATTTAAATAAGTACAAGTCTTTGAATCCACAATTTAAAAGTTATTACAACCCAAAATGATTACTTGATAAATTTACAGTTAATTGCCATTATCTGCCACAAGTTATAATTATACATAATTGATTCTCAAAAGTGGATGGTCTGATCTACAATAGATCTACCTCTGCAGCTATAGCAGCTACAACATCAACGGGAAGACGCGGGACGCTTCCCACACGCTTGCGCTGGGTCTGCTGGAGTCTGGACATCTTTCCTAACTGTTGTTGTGTGATGAAGAAATAAAGCAAGAGTGAGCCTTACAGCTCGCAAGATAATATATAGTGATAACAATAATATAAGTATCTAAATGGATACTTACTAGAATCTTTTATCGTGTGTAAGATAATTACTAGTATATACTTACTAGTATATGAGCCTTCTCATAGTACTCATGAAAGTCTTGGTCAAAAGAAATGAACCAAGTTTGATATCTTAATGCGATGAAGTTGCAAAATATTCAGTATATATACATATACATATATATACTTTTCAAAATATTGGAAGTCCTCTTCCATGCACAATATACACAAGGTCCCAGTGTATAACTGTATAAAAATATATCGTTGCAAGGTGATCTCATATATCTAACCTTGTCTCAACGTTTTTCTGAAAATCTTTGTCATTCATAAGACAATTATTAATTAGATATAAGTTTAAAAGATGAAGTTACAAGATACCCCAATATACTTATATCTTTCCCAAATACTACTTGAACTACCACCGTTCAAGTTATAATTAGCTTCAAAAGTTCATCACATAGATGAGACTATAAGACAAGATTTGAATAGATTAAATCTTTAAAATATTATCAAAATAAAATGAAGTTACGAGATACTTCATTTGATGTAAACATCATTTTGAAAACTTGACCCTGCCAACACTCAACAATCGCCCAACCGTAGCCTTTCTATCGAAGTGCTCTGGGTAGTGTTGCAGAAATTATCCAATTGGATGATGAACTCATTACGGGAGTTTGCCGCGCCAGGAAGACCACTTACGATGATCAGTCGTAGTAGTACAACCCCACCATTTTCTACATGTAGAGGAGAACCTGTCGGATTTACTTGTCAACCGAACACTGAACTCCTAAGGAATGGACCGCCTTAGCGGAATTTCCAGGCCATTTGGGCCAATATAATAAGGCTGGGCCGGCGCTACTCGACCACTTACGCCACTCCTAGTTCAGATGAAATCCTTGACTCTGAAACGTAAAGCTCGTTTCCCCCTTTCCCCAAGTAGAAACTTGTTGATACGGCTCCACCAAGAAGTCGTACCTAGTTGGAAAGGAAAACTCACCGATATTTCCCAGGCGATGCCTGTTAATGGATTAACTTGTTCCAAGAATTTTACTTCCCGAATATTGGGTAAGTAATCAAAAACTCTTTTACCAAGACAGCAACCTTGTTGCGAATATAAAACACACCACCGAGCCGGATCCCCCAGGTTTTGAGCGAGTATTTAAATCCCCTTTTTAAAAGGAAGATCTTAAATATAAAAATAGTTTTGGGATCCGCTCTAACTTTTGAAAATCATTTTAAAGACTCGAAAACACTTTAAAGAGTGTTTGGAGTAAAACTGATTTAATGAAGTAAATCAGTCCCCAGAATATTTAGAAAATGTCTGAATATTATTATTTAAATAATATTCCCATAAAGAATAATCTTTTATAAAATAATTGAAGTAGAAGTATTAAAACTTATACTTGAAATGAATAGCAAATAATCAAAGATATACTTATACGAAAGTAATATCTTTATTTGAATAATCAAAAATAAGTTTGATTATCGACACCTTATTCTTTAATAAAATAAAGAATATATCTCAGCAATTAATCGGAGTCATAGATCCTCAAATGAATATTCAAATAATATTCAATAAATAAAATAAGCTGAGTCATAATACCTCGAATGAATATTATAAATAATATTCATTAAATAAAATAAAGGAGTCATACATCCTCAAATGAATATTCAAATAATATTCAATAAATAATGTAAAGGAGTCATACGCCTTCGAATAATATTCGAAATAATATTCAATAATAAAATAAAGTTAAAGTTATCGAATAAACCTTATTCGATTAATATTTTTAAAAACTATATCCATATATATATATATATAAATAAATATATATATATATAATATACTCGGGAACATCGACTCCCGGTTTAGAAATATGTTCACCTTTTATCCCCTATACTAAGGGTATACGCAACTACTTGCTTATTTCTAGCATAGGTATTATGCAACTATAAGCATTGAAATCAACAGATAGATAACCAGATTACGAAACAGACATGCATATATACCATATTAGCATGCTCCAATATATCGCAAAATTTGCTAATAACAATCATGCAATATCACAAGATAATGCATATACATATATTTACATTACAACAACAGTATAACGGGTAGAAAACTTGCCTGAGCGACTGGGGGTTACGAATGGCTCGGGACGAGTCTGGTAACCTATAAGCAACAAGTAAGTTGGAATTAAACCAAAGTCACTTGTAAATCTATACTTTAACTAACTTAGACTCTAACGCTCGTTTTGCGCTCACTGATTCGCTTAAGTCACTCGGGTACCCTCGGCTCCACCATTTTTAATAATTTAACCTTTACGAGTTTTAAAGCGATTCCTTTGCGAGTGTCTTACCAACTGCCTAACACACTTACCATAAATGTTTCATACATTAATTAACCCTTTTTGGTCTTTAACCTATGTTTCAAAGTAAGGCGAGGGAAAAAGTTTCGTTCGCGAAACGCCGTTACTTGAAACGGTCGTTTCTCCTAAACCGTGCATCGGAATCGAACGTACTACATATCAAAACGAAGCTCGTAACATGAGCTATCTAAACATGGCAGTGGTCATAATCTAGCAGGGGGTCCTCGGGTCCTAATGTTATGCACAAAACAGTCTAAAGAAAATCGGACGTTACGACGGCTATGTTTACGCGATTACCAATATTTATACCACTCCAATTCTTTACCAATTCACTACAAACCACCCAACCATCATCAATACATCAAACACAACTTATATCAAGGCAAAGTCAGTCCATAATCTCAAGGTTTTCCAACTTATTCAACCGCAAACATGATCTACTAACCATAACTTAAGATTCATTAACCATTAACCAAGATTCATATCCAAAATCACCACAAATCCAACCAAACTATCTAACATACATGGATCTTGCTATACATACATGGATATTTCTATATATACATTAATCCATCCATAAACTCATCAAAACTCAAAGTTCAAACTATAAGTTAAAGGTGAAAGTTGTTTATACCTCCTTGAAGCTTCCTAACACAACCCAAGAGCTTTGAATGCCTAAAAGAACCTTGATCCTTGCTTGTATAACCTTAATCTTTCATAAAAATTCAAGAAAACTAAAGTTATTTCTTGAAGGTTACTATTCACCATCTTCTTCCTTGATTTATTGGAAGAGATTGTGAAGGAATTAGGAGCTTAAACTTATAGCATATCCATATCTATGTACAAGGAAGCTTAGATAATTACCTTGTGATTTAACAATGCTTGGAACTTGATTTTTGAAATTCTTGCCCTTGAAAAAGATGAAAAGCCGAGAGCAAGATGATGAGAATGAAATGATTTTGTGTTTTTTGATTTGTTTGGCTTAGCTTGGTTGTTTTTTGTTTTGTTTTTGGTTAATTACCTTAATAACCTTATATTTGTGTGGTTATAAACCAACCACACCTCCTCCTTCCCTATGTCATGCTTACATCACATTGCTATGTCATCCTCCCTTCCTTGTCCTCTTCTCATTGGTTGGGTGACATCACTTCCTCTAATCCCTTTGCTTAACTTCCTAATTGTTTGCCTAATGACCGCTGATCTGTTATACGGTTCGCTTAACTTTCGTTTTCGTTTATCGTTTGAGGGATCATACCCGGGATCTTATTACTTAGGTTCCCTTAACCTTTCTCAATATATTATATTCCTTTTATGATCCTCTCCTATAATCCTTTAATTTAAATCCTTTTTATCCTGTTACCTTATACTCAATTCTCTCCGTATCTAGTGGATTTCCGGGAAAAATCAAAGTGTTCGGATTTGGATTCTGACGATCTTTACATACACTTATATCCCATATAAAGTACTAATAAAATCTCAGAATATCCATATCAGAACCCCTACATAGTGTGGCATGAAAAGTTTTCTCATTCAGCAAAAACACTATT
This sequence comes from Apium graveolens, assembly GCF_009905375.1. NCBI lineage: Eukaryota > Viridiplantae > Streptophyta > Magnoliopsida > Apiales > Apiaceae > Apium > Apium graveolens. The sequence goes on from NC_133653.1 coordinate 32,630,571, forward strand.
CATAAGGGTTTCAAAAATTTTCCAAAAATTGGGGTTATTACAATTTTGCCCTAAAAACCCAAATAATTAACCCTAATTCTAAAGTAGAAAAGAGGGAGACAACTAATTCTCTCAACCTCTTCCTCCTCTATCACATTGTACTCTTGGTGGATACCGGTGGAGTGCTTCACACTTGAGGAGCAACTGCTAGGGATTTCCGTTCATCGTTCTTGGATCGCTATTAAAGACCTCCATCTTTCCATTAACGTAAAGTTTCTTAAGGTAAACATACTGAACTACGAATTAAATATTATTTTTCGTATGGATCCTGCGGAGGGTTTCGGTTTTTTTTAAGATTTAAATTTACATTTTCGTTGCGTTTATGTGCTAAAAACCCTTCAGATTGTTGGTGGTTTTGTTGATAGTTAAGGCGTAAACGAAACCCCGATCGTAAACGTAACTTCATTAAAACCAACAAACCGTAACTTTAAGTTTCTGCAGAAATTTCCGTAGTTGTAAACTGTAGATTCTTGAGAAATAACCTTTGTTTAGGATAATAAATGTTATAAGGATCGTTTAGGCGCTTGAATGACTTGATTCCGATTTACGGATCAAAAGTTATGGTCGTTTTAGTAAAAGTGATTTACGCGACAAAAACTGCTACGAATTACGAACTTTGAAAATACAAAGGATAGAATTTAAAGTATTCATAAATCATGAAATTTTTACAGAGAGTAACATATTGAGTTTCCTAACTGTCATAAAAATTTCAAGTGAAAATAATGATTTCTCAATTTTATAAAAATGTCGGAGCCGAGACCGCGCGAGTAGAAACCGTAAGAATCTTTAAGCAGAGCCGACAACGATAATGAGAATGAACTCAAGATACTTAGGAAAATGAAGTGACCATAAAGTGATTATGACTTAAAAGAAATGTTAAGGGTAGTATGAGTTGAGAGGGTATATAATGAGTAGCACATGAGTGCGAGTTACCGTAAATTCGGACGGAACCTAACGAAATGAAATATGTTTATGGTTATAGATTTCCGAGTGGAACCTAGAGCATCCTCCACACCGAGATACCCAGGCAAGTTTACAAACCCAACTCCATTTTTACTGGTGTGTTGTGAAAGGATTGTTTTACTATCATCGCTTAAATACCATGTTTGCCACGATGCGCAGTTGTTGAATTTTCACATAATATAACGATGTTGTACAATAAGTATATATCGTTAAATGTTATTTCGCTTTAAGCGTGACATATTATATAAGACCGAGGGTTGGTCGGGATTTAAGATAAAACCCGGAAATCATTTCGGAGATATTATAGGACGGGTATAAGTCCATAATAGTACGTTTTAAAGGGACTCATCATCCATTTACGAAACATTAAAACACCTCGAACTTTTAAAATGATTTCCCAACGAGTATATTTCCCTCAACTATATTTTATTGATTCGGATAATAAATAATATATACGTATTCCCTTATTATAGGAGTAGTATACTTCAACGTTTATTTATTCAAACCCGATTAATTATTATAGATTATTAATTATGTAAACACAAACTAGTTGAGGAATATTATTTAAATAAATCTTTTAGAGAGTAAACTCATTCGAGGTATGATTAATATCAATTATCATTTAATTAATTATAGACTATTATTTAATTAATTATTATTTATTAAAGAATTGTCATTGATTTAAAGATCATAAATCCTGATATAAAACTTACTTTCTGATTTAGAAATATTATTCGAATAATTTCAGATCGTCGGAGAATATTATCCCGGCTTATTATTAAATTGAATATAGTTTCGAAAAGAAACTTTTCCCCTTATTAATTATCTGTTGACAACGGTCAACTCACATCCTTAGTACTGCCTCCGAAATTCTCGGAAGTACGTATATACATATATATACACTTATATCTTAAAGAGATAAACTATTTCTATCAACAAGCAAAACGCTTGGGGAACTTCGATGTGGTTCGAGTTCTCGAGATTGATAGAATTCTTTTAAAGGACAATGGAGGGGTAGACTCTGGTACTATGTGTGCTAGATGGGCTACCAAAGGTACCGCAGGAGAAGGTACTCTGTGTACTCAGGAACTTGTGAAGTATGTGTATACCCGAAAATGGGACACGTAGCCCGAATGCGGCCAGGGTGATACCCGAGAGATGACGGTTTCGTCCTTTTACTAGTAGAAAAGGTTACTATTTCCGTAGTACGACTGATCATCGTATGCGGTGGCTCCAGTGAAATGTCCAAATTCTTCCAATTGGAATTGAGATGCAATACCATAACCCAAGCCTAGGTGCTGGGATTACTACTAAGGTATTCGCAGGTTATAAAAAAAACCCTTAAAGAATTGTTTTCGTAAGAAGGTGTGTGACACCAAGAAATTTATTTTCGAATAAAACATATATATAATATATGATATTATCATACAGTCATTTTCATACTGTACATTATTATGCTGAGCATTATAGCTCACACTTATTTTCTTAAATTGACACAACACAACACTGAATCAAGATGCCTGCCATGAGAACCACAACCAGGAAACGGGTAGGAAATGGCCAGCTGTTCCGTAGATTGTTTGGTGCTGTACCTCAGGTAGACATAATAAAATGGATTAGTCTTCAGTTGTTTATAGTTCGGCTTATTTATAAGTATGGTTTTTGTAAGATAAGAAATAAGAAACGTATATTTGGCCGGTGGACTAACCTTACCTAAAGGTCACTCCCCGGTAAGACTAATTATATTTGGGTTGTAATAAAATTTCCCTAGTGATGATGGTTCATTTCCAAGACAATAACCTGTAAGTGTGTGTGTGATAAGTGTGGGGTCGTGAAGCGTGAGTATTTACATATTGTAGTGTGAGTTATGTGAGTTTAGATGGCGTGGCTTCTGAGACTCCTGACCCCGGGTTTTGGGGCGCCACATAAATGGTATCAGAGCCTTAGGTTATCAAATCTCGGAAACGATAGGATATAAAATACGTAGACCTAAGAATAATAAAACAATCAAGTAGAGCTCAAGTCAAGTTCATCGTCAGGCTACACGGGTAGTCTTGACTATTTTACCCTCAAGGGAATTCCAACTCTAAGTTAGTAATACCTTGCCTATTGTGTCAGGTACCAGTGGAGCCTAGGAGGGAGGTTGAACCTGTTGATGATGTCATGATTCCTGAGCGTGACCCTATTCCCAAGCCAGAGAGCCCACCCATTGATGATTCAGACAATAACCCTACTGAGGATATCCTAGAGGAGGAGACTGCGCTTCCTGTCCCCGTAGCTAATGGCGTAGTATGGAGAGATGTAGAGATGTACCCACACCAGGCTATTCGCTCTCCCACACCACCCCCAGGGATCCAGAGCCCTATATCCTATACTGATGACGATGATGAGGAGGCGATATGCGCCCAGTTCCATGAGGTCCATGACATATCCTCTAGCGACCCAGATTCACCTCTACCACCACCGGCGACCATGCATGTAGGCGTCACGACTGGGTAGTGGGTCAGCTTAACGCTGAGATCACTGCGACATCTGCTCGCATTGCTGAGTTACGCCAGGCACTGACAGCTGAGAGAGCCATCCGACTAGGATACCCAGGAGATTTCAGAGCTGCTTCCCCAGCCATAGCCCGCAGAGAGATCGATGGGATCGAGCTCCGTACCAGGGTTCAGATGAGGATGACTTCAGTGGGAGGATACATCCCGGTAGTGGATGCGGAGATGATGATTGCAGGAGCGATGAGGAGGGTGTGTGACCTCACTCGCAGTGATAGTGACTGAGAGATTAGTGACTAGATGTAGACCTTGAAGAAGGCTGAGTGACTTGCCACCAATTTTGATAGGATTGCTAGTAGTAGATAGTGTTCCTAGCCTTTTAGGGTACACAGCTTATATATTTTCATTTCAGTATTTAGAACTAGCAGTGATAGATTGTAATCAGGCATGTATAAACTCGACTAGTTGTTTCATCCCCAAGATATAAATGGGAGATCTTATGAATATATATCTAAGCAGTTATTAAGAAATGATGTCTATATTACTGCACTTTATAAAACCTGTTAATAATAAATGACATACTTCATATGAATAAAATAACCCAACTGTTATAATCATGTGACCAATTTTCTTTATCAGAACAATGCCACCCCGTAGAAGAGGAACCAGGGCACAACCCGCAGAATCTGTTAACCAACAACGAGGTGACCCAGTAGTAAATGAGGAAAGTGAAGAAGACCTAGACTATAATGAATATGATGAGGAATAATATGTAGAAGAAGAGGCTGAGGATACCCATCAGGGAGGGAACCCCATGAATGAATTTATGGAACTGCTAAGAGCAAATCTGAACCAACAGCATATTCCATCACAGCCCCATGCTGCCCAACAGACTGCAGCTACTGCTTTTAGAGCCTTCAAATCCCTCAAACCCCCAGAGTTCCTAGGATCTGCTGACCCCGTTGAAGCACGGGCCTGGCTCAAAGAAATAGAAAAATCCTTTGAGATACTAGGTGTTGAGGAACGACATAAGACCATTTTTGCTTCTTACATGCTGAAAGGAGAAGCTAACTATTGGTGGGAGTCCAAACGAAACCTAGAAACTGATGCTGTGATCCCATGGGATAGATTTACCCGACTGTTCTTAGACAAGTACTTCCCTAGGTTCATGAAAATCCAGATAGAGATTAGGTTTCTGGAGTTGAAATATGATAAGATGACGGTGGCAGAATATGATGCCAAATTTACTGAGTTGTCTAGATTTGTGCCTGAGTTTGTGAATACCGAAGAAAAGAAAGCGCGAAGGTTTTAGCTTGGTCTGAAACAATGGATACAGAACCGAGTAGCAGTGTTAGAGCTGACAGACTATGCCACCTTAGTACAGAAAGCCTCGATTGTTGAAGCTGGCAGTGAGCAGATTATGAAAGAAAAGGAGAATAGGAAGAGGAAGATAGGAAGCCAAGGAATAGAAACCGGGAGCAGGAGCCTTCCAAACAGGTTTGCAGGGGAGTGGTGTCCCAACCTGCACGAGGCCCTGGATTCAGAAAGGCCCCGAGTGAGAGTGTTGGCCAGGGCGGTGGACAATCTAGGGCAACATTTCATAGCCAACCCCGTGCCCCAATACCAGAGTGTCAAACCTGTAAGAAGAGGCACCTTGGAGTGTGTACCCAGACAAGGGCCCCTCTGAGATGTTACCTGTGTGACCAAATCAGGCACCTTACCAACAACTGTCCCAACCCAAAGTAACGTGTTTCCAATGTGGAAAGGCAGGACACATGAAGAGGGATTGCCCAATATTGAAGCCCCCAGCCTCAGGAATGAGCAAAGCTGCATCCAACCGACCTCCAGCCGCTAGGACCTTCAACATGACTGTTCAGGATGCTGTCCGAAACACTGACGTGATAGCAGGTACCCTTTTGTTAAATTCCGAACATGCAAATGTCCTATTTGATTCTGGAGCAACCAAGTATTTTATATCTCAAGATTTTGCTAGAAAGTTAAACTTTAATGCCATACCCTTACGTGAGGTATTACGAGTGGAAATAGCAAACAAAGAAATAATCCCTGTAAATCAAGTATACCCTAAGTGCAAGCTGAAATTAGAAGGGAAGATCTTCGAGGTCGACCTAATACCATTCGCATTAGGAGAATTTGATGTGATCTTAGGAATGGATTGGTTATCCAGTAACGGAGTACAAATAGATTGTGAACAGAAGAAAGTTAAGATAAAAGTGCAGAATGAAAAAGAAGTAGTGTTTAAAGGTCAACGACAGAATCAAAAATTTCTGACCATGCTTCAGGCAAAGAGATTGTTAAGGAAAGGTAACGAGGCCTATTTGACTTATGTGATAGATACCAAGAAGGAGGTCCCCAATATACAGGACATACCCATAGTAAATGAATTCGAGGATGTATTTCCAGAAAACTTACCAGGATTACCACCTGACCGAGAAATAGAGTTCGCTATAGAGTTAGCGCCAGGGACAACACCAGTATCCAAGGCCCCATATAGGTTAACCCTAGTTGAGATGAAAGAACTAGCTTCTCAACTGCAAGAATTGTTAGATAATGGAATGATAAGGCCCAGTGTGTTGCCATGGGGAGCGCCAGTACTATTCATCAAGAAAAAGGATGGCAGCATGAGATTATGTATAGACTATCGAGAGCTGAATAAACTGACTATTAAGAATAGGTACCCTCTTCCTAGAATTGATGACCTATTCGACCAACTCAAAGGAGCTGTACATTTTTCCAAAATAGATTTAAGAACAGGATATCACCAGTTGAAAATCAAACCGGAAGATATACCAAAGACTGCTTTTCGCACTAGGTATGGACACTATGAGTTCTTAGTCATGTCGTTTGGGTTAACCAATGCACCCGCAGCCTTTATGGATTTGATGAACAGAGTGTTCAAAAAGTACCTGGATATATGTGTGATAGTTTTTATAGATGATATTCTGATTTACTCAAAGACAGAGCAAGAACATGCAGAACATTTGAGGATAGTCTTAGAAATCTTGAGGAATGAAAAATTGTATGCCAAGTTCTCGAAGTACGAATTTTGGTTGAGAGAAGTTCAGTTTTTCGGACATGTAGTGAGTAGCAAGGGAGTTTTAGTTGACCCTGCCAAGATGGAGGCGGTATCCAATTGGGAAAGACCAACTACCCCAACAGAAGTTAGGAGTTTCGTGGGTTTAGCAGGATATTACCGAAGATTCGTGCAAGACTTTGCTAAGATAGCCGGTCCACTGACTAGACTTACCCGGAAGGCAGAAAAGTTCGTATGGACGGAAAAATGTGAGGAGAGTTTTCAAGAACTGAAAAGGAGGCTGGTGTCAGCACCAGTGCTCGCTCTTCCCGATGGAAAGGGAGAGTTTGTGATATACAGCGACACATCGCTTAAAGGATTAGGATGTGTACTAATGCAGCACGGCAAAGTTATAGCGTCTGCCTCTCGGTAATTGAAGGAATATGAGAGCAGATACCCTACGCATGATCTAGAATTAGCAGCCATAGTATTTGCCCTAAAAATTTGGAGACACTACCTATACGGTGAGAAATGCGAGATCTACACTGACCATAAAAGCCTTAAATATAGTTTTACTCAGAAGGAACTGAACATGAGACAGAGGAGATGGTTAGAGTTGATAAAAGACTACGACTATGAAATTTTGTATCACCCGGGTAAAGCCAATGTGGTGGCTGACGCCCTTAGTAGGAAGGAAAGACCCAAGATGATAATGACATCAGAGGAGTTGATTAAGGAATTTGAGAAGATGGAAATTGACGTGAGAATGACCGGTAAGGGAACAGAAGATTATTTGAGATTAAGCTAGTACCAGAACTGACTGAAAAAATATGAGTATGTCAGGAAAAGAAGATGAGTGAGGAAAAAGGGACATTGACCGGTGAAGAAGTGAGATGCGAGAAGGATGAGAAAGGGATCATGAGGTATGCATCCCGGATTTGGATTCCGAATGTGCAAGAATTGAAGGACGAACTGTTGCATTAAGGGCACATCTCTAGATATTCAATCCACCCAGGAAGTATGAAAATGTACCGTGACCTTAAGGAATATTATTGGTGGCATAACATGAAGAGAGAAGTAGCAGAGTGGGTCAGCAAGTGCTTGACATGCCAGAGAGTGAAGGCGGAACACCAACGACCTAGTGGACTGTTACGACCCCTAGAAATTCCGGAATGGAAATGGGAACACATAGCCATGGATTTTGTGATGGGCTTACCAAGGACAAAGAATAATCACGATGCTATATGGGTTATCATTGATAGACTGACCAAGTCTGCTCACTTCCTACCAATCAACGAAAGGTACACCGTAGACAAATTGGTAGATATTTACTTGAAGGAAATTGTAGTAAGACACGGTGTTCCTGTAGCCATAGTGTCAGATAGAGACCCGAGGTTTAATTCCCGATTTTGGAGAAGCTTCCAGGAATGTGTAGGCACCAGACTAAACATGAGTACCGCTTACCACCCCCAGACTGATGGACAAAGCGAGAGGACTATACATACCCTAGAAGATATACTGCGAGTGTGTACCATCGATTTCAAAGGAAATTGGGATGATCACTTACCCCTGATCGAATTTTCTTACAATAATAGCTATCACACTAGCATAGGAATGCCCCCGTATGAAGCTCTTTACGGGAGAAGATGTCGCTCTCCCCTGTGTTGGGATGAAGTTGGAGAACACAAGATATTAGGACCAGAGTTAGTCCAGCAGACCAGAGAAATGGTAGGACTCATCAGGAAGAGACTGGTTGCAGCCCAGGACAGACAAAAGAAGTACGCCGACCAGACCAGGAAGGATAGGGAATATGAAGTAGGAGATTCGGTGTTATTGAAGGTATCTCCGTGGAAAGGAGTGATGAGATTTGGAAAGAAAGGGAAGCTGAGTCCCAGATTCATAGGACCTTTTGAAATTTTGAGGAGGATAGGACCGCTAGCTTACGAGCTCGCCTTGTCTCCTAGTTTGCAACAAGTACACAATGTGTTCCACGTGTCCATGTTGAGAAAGTACCATGCCGATGCCCGACATGTAATAGAGTACGAGCAGGTAGATTTACAACCAGACCTGACCTACATCGAGCAGCCGGTTAGGATAATGGACCAGAAAGAACAAGTGCTGAGGAACAAAATGGTGAAGCTAGTTAGGATCTTGTGGAGAAATCAAAATGTTGAGGAATCAACTTGGGAACTTGAAGACACAATGAGGAATAGATATCCCCACTTATTTTTTAATTGATTCCGGGACGGAATCCTTGTTAGAGGGGAAGACTGTAATAACTCGAATTTTTGAGACCTTGTAAAACATTTAATGAATAGTAACCCTGACAGACGGGAAAAACTTTTGAGCCCACACTATATAGTGCATGAGAAAATGAGTTTCGGAATTGATATTACGACTATACGTACCAAATGAGTGTATGTAAACGCTATTAGTTTTCGAAGAAAAAGAACTTTGAAAAACGACTGTAATTACGACTTATCGAGGATTATGGGAATCACAGTATAATTACGATACTAAAATCCTATGGATTTATATTCAAGTAGGATAAATAAAAAAATAAGGAATAAATACGAAAGGAATTTCATTGCAAACCACTTACGAGTAAGTATTACGGAGAACGTTTAAGTAACCGAGCGAACGCGTAAACGATTAATTAAACGTAACGCACTAACTAAACCATGGTAAGGAAGTAACCATGGTCACTTCATCAAATAGTGAGCTAACCATAGGATGACCAAGCTAGCTAGCAAATAGTGTGCTAAGGAGCTAACCTTGTAGTTTAGCTTGTAAGCAAGCAAGCTACAAAGATATGTCCATGGATTTGGCAACAAAGAATAAACCTAGAATGCTATCCTAGGAAGAATAAAATCAAGTTGCAAAGATATCAAGTCACCTTCCAAGAAGAAACCTAGAAATCATCCAAGAGAAGCAACCAAGTAGTATAAATACCCCCCTCACAAAGCTCCCATTCGGCAATTTGAAGAAAAAAAAGGAAATGGGAATTTAAAACTCCAAGCTCTAGTTCTTGTAAAATCACCCAATTAATTCCCAAGCCTCCAGGAAACTAAACTAAGGTAAGAAAAATCTTTCATCTCTTTTTATCAAGGTTTGATGGGTGGAATAAATTCAAGAAACTCACTAGTGAATAGTGTGAATAGTAACCTCTCTTTGGTTTCTTGATTTCAATGGTGGTTTTAGGTTCTAAAAATTATACCAAGCACTTCCAAGCCTCCACCATCCTCAAGAACACATCTCAAGCTTTAAAGAAAGGTAAAAATCTTTGGCCTAACTTTATTTAAGGTTCATTTTTAAGATCCATTTAGTAGGTGTTAGTAAACCTAGCTTACTAAGTGTTATTGATGAAATCTTGATGATTAAGTAAGTAGATTAAGGTTGGTTGTTGTTGCCTCAAGAACATGATTTTCTTGAGAGGAGTTTGTGTGTTGATGATGATATGATGATTGTTGATGGTTGTGTTGATAGTTAAGGCATAAACGAAACCCCAATCGTAAACATAACTTCGTTAAAACCAACAAACCGTAACTTTAAGTTTCTGCAGAAAGTCCCGAAGTTGAAAACTGTAGATTATTGAAAAATAACCTTTTTTTAGGATAGAAAATGTTATAAGGATCGTTTAGGTGCTTGAATCACTTGATTCCTATTTACGGATCAAAAGTTATTGTCGTTTTAGTAAAAGTGATTTACGCGACAAAAACTGCTACGAATTATGAACTTTGAAAATATAAAGGATAGACTTACAAGTATTCATAAATCATGAAATTTTGACAGAGAGTAAAATATTGATTTTCCTAACTTTCATAAAAATTTCAAGTGAAAATAATGATTTCTAAATTTTATAAAAATATCGGAGCCGAGATCGCGCGAGTAGAAACCGTAAGAATCTTTAAGCAGAGCCGACAACGATAATGAGAATGAACTCAAGATACTTAGGAAAATGAAGTGACCATAAAGTGATTATGATTAAAAGAAATGTTAAGGGTAGTATGAGTTGAGAGGGTGTATAATGAGTAGTACATGAGTGCGAGTTACCGTAAATTAGGACGGAACCTAACGAAATGAAATATGTTTATGGTTATAGATTTCCGAGCGGAACCTAGAGCATCCTCCACCTCGAGATACCCAGACAAGTTTACAAACCCAACTCCATTTTTACTGTTGTGTTGTGAAATGATTGTTTTACTATCATCGCTTAAATACCATGTTTGCCATGATGCGTAGTTGTTGAACTTTCACATAATATAGCGATGTTGTATAATAAGTATATATCGTGAAATGTTATTTCGCTTTAAGCGTGACATATTATATAAGACCGAGGGTCGGTTGGGATTTAAGATAAAACCCGGAAATCATTCCGGAGATATTATAGGATGGGTATAAGTCTATAATAGTACGTTTTAAAGGGACTCATCGTCCATTTACGAAACATTAAAACACCTCGAACTTTTAAAACGATTTCCCAACGAGTATATTCCGTCAACAATATTTTATTGATTCAGATAATAAATAATATATACGTATTCCCTTATTATAGGAGTAGTATACTTCAACGTTTATTTATTCAAACCCGATTAATCATTATAGATTATTAATTATGTAAACACAAACTAGTTGAGGAATATTATTTAAATAAATCTTTTAGAGAGTAAACTCATTCGAGGTATGATTAATATCAATTATTATTTAATTAATTATAGACTATTATTTAATTAATTATTATTTATTAAAGGATTGTCATTGATTTAAAGATCATAGATCCTGATATAAAACATACTTTCTGATTTAGAAATATTATTCGAATAATTTCAGATCGTCGGAGAATATTATCCCGACTTATTATTATATTGAATATAGTTTCGAGAAGAAACTTTTCCCCTTATTAATTATCTGTTGACACCGGTCAACTCACATCCTTAGTACTTCCTCCGAAATTCTCGGAAGTACGTATATACATATATACACACTTATATCTTAAAGAGATAAACTATTTCTATCAACAAGCAAAACGCTTGGGGAACTTCGATGTGGTTCGAGTTCTCGAGATTGATAGAATTCTTTTAAAGGACAATGGAGGGGTAGACTCTGGTACTATGTGTGCTAGATGGGCTACCAAAGGTACCGCAGGCAAAGGTACTCTGTGTACTCAGGAACTTGTGAAGTATGTGTATACCCGAAAATGGGACACGTAGCCCGAATGCGGCCAGGGTGATACCCGAGAGATGACGGTTTCGTCCTTTTACTAGTAGAAAAGGTTACTATTTCCGTAGTACGAATAATCATCGTATGCGGTGGCTCCAGTGAAATGTCCAAATTCTTCCAATTGGAATTGAGATGCAATACCGTAACCCAAGCCTAGGTGCTGAGATTACTACTAAGGTATTCGCAGGTTATAAAAAAAAACCCTTAAAGAATTGTTTTCGTAAGAAGGTGTGTGACACCAAGAAATCTATTTTCGAATAAAATATATATATAATATATGATGTTATCATTCAGTCATTTTTCATACTGTACATTATTATGCTGAGCATTACAGCTCACACTTGTTATCTTAAATTGACACAACACAACAGTGAATCAAGATGCCTGCCATGAGAACCACAGCCAGGAAACGGGTAGGAAATGGCCAGTTGTTCCGTAGATTGTTTGGTGCTGTACCTCAGGTAGACAGAATAAGATGGATTAGTCTTCAGTTGTTTATAGTTCGGCTTATTTATAAGTATGGTTTATGTAAGATAAGAAATAGAAAACGTATATTTGGACGGCGGACTAACCTTACCTAAAAGTCACTCCCCGGTAAGACTAATTATATTTGGGTTGTAATAAAATTTCTCTAGTGATGATGGTTCGTTTTCAAGACAATAAACTGTAAGTGTGTGTGTGATAAGTGTGGGGTCATGAAGCGTGAGTATTTACATATTGTAGTGTGAGTTGTGTGAGTTTAGATGGCGTGGCTTCCGAGACTCCTGACCCCGGGTTTTGGGGCGCCACATCTTAAGTCCTGATATTATCTCATGATAAATATCTTCTAAACCTTAAGTTCTGATAACTTAAGTTCTGATATCTTAAGTTCTGTCTTCAGTATAAGTGCTGATTTCTAGTTAAGTATTGATTTGTCCTTTAAGGTAAGATCTGAAAACTAAACACAAATCATATTACACATGACATTATCAAATATATCTAACAATCTCCCCCAACTTGTAAATTAGCATAATATCCAGTTCAACCGATATTTGATGATGTCAAAAACATTAAGTACAAATGCATGAGAATTTGACTAGATAACTACAACTTACAGTCCTTTCAGCTTTACCATCTTTAACTTTTGATAACCGCTTCAGTCTGTATAAACTTCAGAATTTAAGTAGTTGTAGATCTTTGACTTGGCTTCAATTTTCAATTTCTTCTGATCTCTTTGATATCAGGAGTTGTCCTGAGATAGTTTTTCAACAAACATCTCTCTGCATATTCAAGTTCATTGACCATCCTCCTTTTAGCATTTATCAATTCAGCTGTATCTTCTCCAGTTTGAAAAATAGCTGCTCTGAGATCATTTATCTTAGCTTTTCTTATCTCCTGATCTAGTCTAATCAGATATGCCTTGTCAGACTCTAAATTGAATTCCACAGCCTTATAACCCAGAAAAGTAGTTATAATACTAGCAGAGTTAAGCTTAATATCGACAATATCACCCTTGTGATCTTTGTACTTGGGACAGTATGTGCTGTCAGAGTTTACAGAATAAAGCTTCTTCTGTCTTTGAATTTGAGACTTTAAATATTCTGCAACACTATCTGTTAATCTGTCTTTCACTTGAAATAGGAATATAACATGTTCCAGTTCTTCAAAATACTTCAGTGGTATAACATTCTTCTTAATCTGGTATACCCTTCCATCTGTCATAAAATATAACAAGATATGTTCTTTCAAGAAGGTATGGTAAACCATTTGTACAGATTCAAGTCAATTCAATCTTTCAGGAGTTGCTCCAACACCTGGTTCACTTAAGGAAGTTGGATCATTGGTAGTGTTATGTACTCTTCTTTCATCAGAACTACCCAACCCAAATTTATCTCTTGCTTCCTTTCCTGTAACAACTCTTGGTTCAAAACCACTTGTTGCAGTCTTCAAAGATTGAGTTTGTTTAGCTTTGGTGAATCCTGGTAGGAGTATCTTTGAAGGTTTAACATGAGCAATGTCAGAGGTTTTCTTTTCCTTATCTTCTGATATCAAGCCAACTTGAGCTATGTCAGAGGTTGCTTGCTTCACTGTCATATCAGAACTTACTAAATCTTGACTCTGAACAACATGAGCCATGTCTGAGGTTGTTTGAAAAATCTTCTTATGCATCAGAGTAAGATTAACATCTGCTTCTTCATCAATTATTTCTTCATCCATAACTGGCATATAAACCTTTAAAGGTTCATCAACCTTTTCTTTGCCCTTGGACCTTGGATCAATTTCCATTTGTGATTTGGCCTTGATTGCCTCAGAACTTGTTCTTTCCTTTATCACAATACCCTTAGGTTTTGGAAATTTCTTTTTAACAACAGAAGCTTCAGATTTTGTCTTGACACCTTCTGCTTTGAGCCTAGCTTCTTCTTCCTTTAGACTCTCAAAGTCCATTCCTGGATTTTCTTTAAGAAATAACTGCTTTGAAATTTCTTCATCAAGTTCTAGATATCCACCAGAACTTATCCTTTTACCAGTATCAGAACTTATTCTTCTCCCAATATCAGAACTTGTTCCTTGACTTGTAATTCTAGCTTTACTTGACAAAAGTCCTTTGCCTTGACCTTGACCTCTACCCTTATTAGAGTTTCCCAAGTCATCATTTCCATAATCCTTTCCTTTCAGTGTCTGAATAGATTTGCATTTGGACTTAATCACTTTCTCCCCCTTTTTGGCATCAGCAGGTAAGAGAAGAGAGATAAGCAATTCCACTGAGGATTGGATCTCATTGAGTTGATGGTGAGAAGCCTGATTCTGCAGAATTTCTTCAATTTGAGATTGTTGCTTCTCCTGAGTTTTCTCAATGTAGGCAATTCTGTCAAAGGCTGGCTTGAAAAATCTGTTCTTTTCAAGTTTCACATTCATATCTTGCTGGATTAGAGCTTCCTGAATTTTGTTCACCTTGTCATGAGTTATTGAGTGTTGACCTTATAGGTGCCTTGTACTCAATGCAGTAACTCTCAACTGTGCCTTGAAATCATTATTTATCAGCATTTCATCAGCTTTTGCAAGATGCTCAGCAAGAATCTTTTCAGAAGGAACAAAACTAACTGAGTTCCATTCTTTAATCCACTCATTTCCTCTAGGAGTTTCACTCCAAGGTACTGGTGCTTCCCCTGTAACAAACTTCTTGACTAACTCAGCTTTATGAACAGTTTGTTGAGGTGCATGTCCTGATGGACCAGCTGCATCAGCATCTAAATTACCAGCAGCTTCACCAGTAGTTTCTTCATTAGCTGCATCAGAACTTGTAGATCCTGCAGTATCAGCATCCTCTGATAAAATAACAGTATGTGAGGCTATAGAGGCTTCAACATTTTCCTCTAAATTCTGATCTGCAGCCAGGTTCTGATCAATATTCAAAAGTGATGTTGTTGGTGGAGTGAGTTGAATTGGAGCTTCCAAGTACAAAACCTCAGGCACAATCAGGTTATGAATATCAATTTCAGCACTTGTACCTGGTTCTTCAGTATGTACTGGATCAACTATAGGTGACATAAAAGGTGTAGGTATGTTAACTTGAGCAGTTTTTGTTTGTGCAGAATGAAGTAATTCAATAACAACTGGTTCTATTGAGATCAGAGATTCCTGATCCCCTTCCTTAGCTGCTTCCACTACATCTGAATCTGACTCAACTATGTCCCTACGAGCTCTCTATTTCTTTAATTTCCTCAAAGGTGGAGACACTGTAGGAGCTTTATCATCAGAATTTAATTTTCTAAGCCTTTTGAGGGGCCTAGAACTCCCAGTTACAGTATCTTTCTGAGAAGAAACCTTCTCAGCTTCAATAATAACAGGTTCTGATATAGGAACCTGTTCCTCATTTGTTTTCTCAAACCAACAGAATTTAATCAAAACATTCATCACAAAATAAAGTCAAAAGTCGATGAAGTAAAGATTAATAAATTGCAATTCAACATGCATAGTCACATAATTTGAGAAATAAATAACAAATCTTGCAATTGAAAGAAAATTTCATTAATATATCAGATGATTACATTTGATGAAATTTATCAATTACATGCAAAAATTACAAGATAGTCCTATTCTACGATTCCTAACATCAACAGCCTCACTCCTAGTCTAAGAAGCCCTAATGACTAATTCCTTCTGCTGCTGCGAAGAGCACTGCAAGACGGATGATCCGTTCTTGCTGTCGGAGAGCTTCTCTCCTTTCCTCTTCCAACCTATCAAGATGGAGATGATACTCCATTTATAAGAACAAAAGTTCACATCAGACAACAATCAACACTTAAGTAATTTTCAATTTAAGCACAAAATACACAAAAATAGTAATATCTGTAAATACTGATCATAAAGTCTAATGTATCAGAACATAAACTAGGCAGATTTAGAGAAAGAACCTGAAACCATTCCAAGTTCATTTACCAATCTTGTAAAGGTAGCTTCACATAGTGGTTTTGTGAAGATATCTGCTAGTTGTTGATCTATGGGAACAAAATGCAATTCCACTGTACCTTCATCCACATGTTCCCTTATGAAGTGGTACCTTATGCTGATGTGCTTTATCATTGAGTGCTGAACTGGATTATCTGTCATAGCAATAGCACTTTGATTATCACAGTAAATAGGGATTTTAGAAAATTCTAACCCATAATCCAGTAACTGATTCTTCATCCAAAGAATCTGTGCACAACAGCTTCCTGCAGCAATGTATTCTGCTTCTGTAATTGATGTGGAAATTGACTTATGTTTCTTGCTAAACCAAGAAACCAATCTGCCTCCAAGAAATTGGTAGCTTCCACTTGTGCTTTTCCTGACAATTTTGTATCCTACAAAATCTGCATATGAGTAACCTATTAGCTTAAAGTCTGATTCTCTAGGATACCACAATCCCAGATCATCTATACCCTTAAGGTACTTGAAAATTCTTTTCACAGCTGTTAAGTGAGGTTCTCTTGGATCTGCTTAAAATCTTGCACAAAGATAGGTAACATACATGATATAAGGTCTACTTGCAGTTAGATAGAGTAGAGAGCCAATCATACCTCTGTAATCAGTAATATCTACTGATTTACTAGTATCCTTATCCAACTTAGTTGCAGTGGTCATAGGAGTGGATGCACTTGAACAATCCTGCATTCCAAATTTCTTCAACAAATTTCTGGTGTACTTAGATTGGCAAATAAAAGTTCCTTCTTCATTCTGCTTGACTTGAAGGCCCAGAAAATAGTTAAGTTCTCCCATCATACTCATTTAACATCTTGACTGAATCAGTTTGGCAAACTTCTTACATAGTCTGTCATTTGTAGAACCAAAAATGATATCATCAACCTATATTTGCACCAAAAGTAAGTCCTTTCCATGGTTGAGGTAGAACAGTATTTTGTCAATAGTTCCTCTGTTAAATCCACTTTCCAGAAGGAATTGAGCTAATGTCTCATACCATGCTCTTGGAGCTTGCTTAAGGCCATAAAGTGCTTTATCAATCCTGTAGACATGATTGGGAAATTTGGGATCTACAAAGCCTGGAGGTTGTTCAACATATAATTTTTCTTCCAATTCTCCATTAAGAAAAACACTTTTCACATCCATTTGAAAGACTTTAAACTTCTTGTGAGCAGTATAAGCCAAAAATATCCTTATGGCTTCCAATCAAGAAATTGGTGCAAATATTTCATCATAATCAATTCCCTCCTGTTGAGAGTAACCTTTTGCAACCAGCCTTGCTTTGTTCCTTGTAATTATGCCATCACTGTCAGTTTTGTTTCTGAATACCCACTTTGTACCAACAACTGATCTATTCCTTGGTCTTGGCACTAGGGTCCAGACTTTATTTCTTTCAAATTCATTTAACTCTTCTTGCATTGCTTGCACCCAATCAGCATCTTGAAGAGCTTCTTCCACTTTCTTTGGTTTAGTCTGAGAAAGAAAAGAATGATAAAGACATTCATTTGATGTAGCTGTTCTAGTTCTGACACCTGCCTCAGGATTTCCAATAATTAAGTCAGGTATATGTGCTTTTGTCCACTTCCTTGCAGATGGAAGGTTTTCTCTAGAACTGGATGCTCCCCATGATCCATGCTGTCTTCATCAACATTTTTTGATGCTCCCCTTTTAATTATGCTCTCTAAGTTGGATCCTTCATTATTTGAGTTTCCAGAAATATTAGAACATGAGTTTCCAGAATTATCAGAACTTGGCCCATCAGAACTTGAAGAGCCTGTTGTAGGTTCTGATGCTTCTTGAGATGTGGTTGGATCTTCAGTATGCCCCCACTGCACAGGTGCATTTTCCTTAGGCGTAGTCACCACAGTTTCAATAACATCAGAGTTTAATCCATCAGAGTTTGCAGTATCAGGATTTACTGAATCAGAATTTAAAACTTCATTTTTGAATCTCAGCTGTTCATGATCATTGAAATCTTCAAGTTCAGTAATCTTCTAATCATCAAAAGAGACATTGATAGATTCCATGACAATCCTTGTTCTTAAATTGTAGACTCTGAAGGCTTTTGTAGAAAGTGGATATCCAACAAAAATTCCTTCATCAGCTTTTAGATCAAATTTGGATAGCTGTTCGGGATGAGTCTTAAAAACAAAACACTTGCATCAAAATACATGAAAATACTTCAGATTTGGCTTCTTTTTCTTCACCATTTCATATGGTGTTTTTCCATGCTTGTTAATGAGTGTTGCATTCTGAGTAAAACAAGCAGTCTACACAGCTTCAGCCCAAAAGTAGGTTGGTAACTTTGCTTCATCAAGCATAGTTCGTGCAACTTCAATAAGAGTTCTATTCTTTCTTTCAACAACTCCATTTTGTTGTGGAGTTCCAGGAACAAAAAATTCCTGCTTTATTCCATGGTCTTTGCAGAACTCTTCCATTATCAAGTTCTTGAACTCAGTGCCATTATCACTCCTTATGATCTTCACAGAATCTTTGACCAATTTATCCAGTTGCTTGACATGATCAATCAAGATAGATGTAGTTTCACTTTTTGTGTGCAAGAAGTACACCCATATGTATCTGGTGAACTCATCCACTATGACCATAGCATATTTCTTCTTTGCAATAGACATGACATTCACTGGACCACATAGATCAACATGTAGTAGGTGATAAGTATAACGACTCGTGTATTTTTTTATTTTATTTTATTTCTAATATTTGGAAGTGTAATAAAGGTTTAGGTAAATAAATAAATTGTGTGTATTGGTTTTGGCAGCAGTTATGGATTGTTATTTAATTATTTATGATTGTTGTTATGTGGGATTGAATTGTGTGATTTACTAATGAGTTATACGATTTTATTTGACTTGTGATAGTGATTTTATGGTAGTTTTAATTCCATAAATATTTGGATTATCTTTAAAATTGGTTTTCTAATTGTATAATTTCAATAATTATTTTTAGGACTTTATAAAATTGAGAAATCAACATTTTAGTAATTATTTATTTTTAAATGATTTTCTGAGTGTGTTTGGTTGTAAAATCCATATTTAATTATGGAAATCTTCAAAAATTACGAAACTCATATTTTATCAAGGTTATAATATTCGGAGAATTTTAAAATTATTTTAGAAATTTTCGGGAATCGTTTCACGTGCGCGTCATTTCGTTATATATTAAAAAGCGGGTACAAAGGGCACCCTAAAAAGTGTTTTAAAATTTTTAAAAATTACGTCTTTGTAAACTTCGGGTTATTCATGATATTTTGATATTATTTTCATAATTTTTGGGTATTAAATTTCGTGCACCTCAGTCCGTTAATTTTAAGTTTCAGGACAAATTCAGCTTTTAAATTCTCGAATCTATCCTAAAATTGCAGTGTGAGAGTTTCTTATTAATCAGGGACGCGTGACCCTTCCCTTGTGCAACACCTGTTGGAAGTTATTAATAAAAAAATAAAATAAAATATAACCCAAATTCCCCCCACCCCCCTTCTCTCTCGGTCTACTCCTCTGTTCTCTCTCGTTTATTCGATTCTCTCTGTTCCTTCTTCCTTTCGTTTCTCTCGAGCCGTGTTGCTTCCTGTGTCCTGGTAATTATTTGCCGCCTGCTTCTTCTGTTTTGGCTGTTGTTCCTTTTGTGGTGCCGCCGTCGCCGCCGGTTTCCGGCATGGTGGCGGTGGTGCAAGTTGTGTTGATTATACCTGTACATATATATATATATATGTGTGTGTGTGTAATCTCTGTGTGTGTGTGTGCGATGTGTGTGCAAGTATGTGTGTGTGTGCATGTCTGCGCGGTGGCGCGTGTATGCTGGTGCGGATGTGCACAATGTTGTGCGGCTGTGTTCTTGTTGTTGGGTTGGTTCTGTTGGGCCTTACAATTGGGCTCGGTTGTTTGGGCCTCTTCCTGTTGGGCCGATATTATGCAGTTGGTTAAATATTATAAATTTAATTATTTTTTTTCTGCAGGAAACAAATTTGATTATTATTCGTGAAATAAAATGTTTGTTGCGGGAAAACAATAATATTAACCGGTATAATTTATTTGGGAACCCGTAGTATCTCGGGCGCCAATAAATTGTGCTGCCGTTGACGATGAACTTCGGTGAGTCAACGGTGGATGGTGATGACGATGTTCTGAGTCCTAAATTTTAAAAATAAATAAAATGATTATGTAAAATATTTTCGGACCTAAACAATTAATTTCGATTGGTGTTGGGATGAAAGTTGTACAAAATGATGAAGTAATATTGTGGATTTTTGTGATTGATGACATCGATTGTAATCGACGGGTAGTCTTATAAATAAATAAGATGCTGCCAAAAATTTCCTAAAAATATATTCGTAAATGTAAGTATTTATATTATACGTGTTACCCTAACAATATTCTGGCTACGTGACTATGCGACTATGTGTATAATAATACGAGTCGGGTTATCGGATTGAGTTGTTAGAATTTGAGGATATCAAGCATGTCGGTATACTAAGTAGGGTATTCTGTATTTGTATATCCCAGTCGAGTTTTCCCAGGATCGAAGTCAGCGTGAAAGCTACTTAGGGTTTTGTAAAGCGTTGCAAGGCAAGTACCCCTGACCATTCTTATATGGTTCAGTGCATATGAATAGCTAAATGTTTTATTCTCGTAATGGAACATAAACGTTTTAAGTTACGCATCCCCTGTAGTTATAAAGCACTGTTTTCAAATTGTTTTGGGGGAAAGTAACTTCGAAAGGTACCTATCTCGAATGAAATAATTTGCGAAAGGGATTTTATATGTGTGCTGGTTAAATAAATAATTTTAAAAATGAGATAGGTACAAGTGTTTTGAAAACTGGATAAAACGGTCAGATATGGGATACATTGGGGCCAGAGTAGGCCTATTGAGGTGGCGTAAGAGGCTAATTCGGTTGCGCGCACTATAAAACCGATTAGTCCAGCAGATCAGAGACCTAACTAGTCTCTGAGTTCCGGAACAGGTAAATGGGATGGCAGTTAGAGCCGTCTGGTGTTGATAGCCTGATCAGCTGTCTTCACATATCCGCTACGTATCTGATTGGGATTTATGATTTACGTAAGAGCATAAGTAGTTGATAGATCGATTTTACAAAAGTGATTAACATGCTAAAATTGGACTCTGGTATTTACACAACACACTACTATGTTGTTTTAACAAAGCATGCTAGTTAGTGATGTCCAGTTATTCTCTGATTTTCATTATGAAATGTTAATACCATGATTACAGCTCTGTTCCCATTATTGTTACATTACTGTTTTACTCTGTTATTTATATCTTGGTACTGTTGAGCGATTATGCTCACTCTTGCAAACTGTTATGTATATCTCGCAGATGCCTAGAAGACCAGTCAGACCGACCCATGTTCCCGCCCCTACTGGACCCGGCTCCTCTGAGGTAGTTTGTATCAGGCCATGAGGTCTGAGGAGTTGCTGAATAAAGTTAGTGTGTGTTATATGTTGAATAAAGAGTTTGTAATAGTGAGAACCTGAATTATACTTGAACATGGATCGGATCTTGGTTTGGGGTCAAGTTAGTATATTTTAATAATAATTATGTTGTTTATATTTTTGGTAATTATGTTTTGTGACGTCAACTCCTGACCCCGGGGTTGAGGCCGTCACAGTTGGTATCAGAGCTACAGGTTCAAGTCCCTGATTCAGGTTAGGGATTGTGTCGAGTAGGTGATAATGTGAGTCTTTAGGTGTGAGTCAGCAACTCATATAGAGGAGCAAACCTTTAGAGTCAGTCGAGGGTTCCGACGGTGTTACCGTGGCATCAATTAAATATTTGATAGAATTGCATTGACCTGGTTGTGTCATGCCTGTATCTTTATTATGTTGACAGTGGCCTATTGCGATTTCGAGTTCTCCATCTCGGGAGCATCCCTATGATTCGGATAGCTCAGATTCCGAGAGACCCCCTGATGCTGTTACCGAGGAGACCCCTATGCCTCCTCCATCAGTCCCTTCCTTTGTGCCTCGAGACATCCCTGGATCTGGTCCTCGTCCCCGTTGGGTACGTAGATCTGTATCTGCTGTCAGGGATTTCCCTCCCGGCTGCGGTCCCCGTTCTTCCATGATGAGACCTCCAGTACCTCCTGTGGCCCCTAGTGGTACTTCTTCACCGATCCCTTACCATGTTCATAGGGCGGTGAATACTTCTTTTATCAGAGATCAGAGTCCGGAGTTTGCTGCTCAGTTTGATCAGGTACCTGTTGCACCTTTCCAGGGCATCCCTGCCCCTTCCTCTGAGGTACGAGCCCATGTGAGAGCATTGACCCAGATGGCTGTAGAGAGGGCTAGATCTGTTGATCGTTTCATTAGTTTAGAGTTCAGAGCTGTGCAGTATCAGGACCTAGTGAACTGGCTAGTGTTTGAGCTAGGTTCCATTGGTGGCAGTGGTAGTGGCTAGACAGAGTTGCAGCAGAGGGATGCAGAGCTCAGAGTTGACCTCTAGGAGTTCTGTAGTTGTCTATCTTGTATATGTACATTATGTTGTGATAGTTGGTAGTAGGCGAGGTTGCTATGACAACCAATTTTGGTGTGTATTCGGATGGTTCTTTTCAGTTGGATTTTCAGTTCTACTAGTTGGATTCTGTTGGTTACTGTAGTTCAGCTGCTTTATCTTATTGTTCAGTTTTTACATATTGTGCGTTGCTATTATTGTTGTTATTATTATTGTTGTTTCTGTTGCTGGCATTTTTAGATTATAATCATTCACTCAGGACGGATCCAATAAACTGGGGATGAGAATATTGTCTTTGTGGCAACGCTCTCCTGATGCATAAATATATATTGCTGGAGCAATCCATTTTCTTATATATGACTGTTATGTTTCAGGAGATGCCACCAAAGAGAAATTCTCATCCCAATAACGGATCTGCTGGGGATCCTTCCATGAGTGACTTGATGAACTTGTTGCGTCAGCAGACTGTACAGCTGGTCCAACAACAACAACAATTCCAGCAGCAGCAACAACAATTGCAACAACAACAACAACAGCAACAGCAGCTCATACAGCAACAACAACAGCAAATCCAACAACAGCAACTACAAATCCAACATCAGCATGAGATGAGAGGGGCAAATCAAGGTGTTAGTTTTAAGTCTTTTCAAGCAGTGAAGCCCCCAAAGTTTAAAGGAGAAGTAGATCCTGTTGCTGCCAGGATATGGTTAAAGGAAATGGAAAAGGCGTTTGCACTCACTAAGGTGAGTGAGGATCTAAAGACTGATTATGCTAGTTATTTTCTGAGGAATGATTTGAATTATTGGTGGGAATCTACGCGCGCCCTAGAAGGGGAAGGTCTAGTTCCCTGGGCCAGATTTACATAATTGTTTTTGGAAAAATACTTTCCGGACTGTCTCCAGAATCAAATAGAGATGGAATTTTTGGAACTAAAACAAGGAGATAGGAGTGTCACGGAATATGAAGCGAAGTTTACGGAGTTGGCCTATATAGCACCGGAATATGTGAGTTCAGAAGCTCAACGAGCGAAGCGGTTTCAACAAGGGTTGAATCCAGAAATAAGGAGTGGAGTTGTAGCCTTACAACTTAAGACTTATACTTCGGTAGTCCAGGATGCCCTAGTGATAGAGAGTGATCAAAAGTTAGCTGCAAAAGAGCAGGGTGAGAAGAAGAGGAAATTTGAAAGTGGACCCGCTAAGTCAGAATCAGGAATAGCAAGTCGGAAGTTCCAGCGTTGGTTTGGCAAGAATAAGAATAAGAAGTTTAGAAGGCAGAATTTTCCCCAAGCTAAACCCGGTACAACATCAGTTAACTCTGCCCCGACGAGGATGAGTAAGCCAGTGGCTGATTGTAAGACGTGTGGGAAAAAGCACAGTGGATAGTGCCGAGAGAATGTTAATTATTTTAAGTGTGGACAGAAAGGTCACTACTCCACGGAGTGTAAGTCTGAGATTCAAGGAGTTACTTATTTTAGTTGCGGCAAAGTGGGATACATAGCTAGGAATTGCAAGTCAGTGACTCAAGGTAATGTCAGAAGGAGTGTGTCCCAAGGTCCAGCAACCAGTACTGCTAGAGCTAGGACTTTTAAGATGACCCCTAAGTCTCCAGTTCATGACTCCGATGTGGTTGCAGGTACGCTTATTCTTAATTCCGTACCTGTTAACATTTTGTTTGATTCGGGAGTGTCCAAATCTTTTATATCTGTGAATTATGTGAATAAAATGCAATTGATGTTAGAAGACCTAGACGAAACTCTGACCAAAGATAAAGTACCTGTAAAACAATTTTGTCCTAGTTGTTCCCTAGAGATTTCAGGGTACATGTTCCCTGTTGACTTAATACCTTTCGAGTTGGGCAACTTTGATGTTATTTTAGGTATGGATTGGTTGTCTCGATATAAGGCGAATATAGACTGTAAGAAAAAGAGAGTTGTTATGTACACCCCAGATAATAAAAGAATTAGCTACCAAGGACAGAGACAAGATAGGAAGTTCCTTTCAGTGATGCAAGCAAAAAGATTGATGCAGCAAGGATGTGAGGTGTACTTGGCTCATGTGGTGGATACGAAGAAAGAAACCCCTATTTTGGATGAGATCCCTATAGTAAGAGAATTCCCTGACGTTTTTCCAGAAGAGTTACCAGGATTGCCACCTGATCGAGAGATAAAGTTTTCCATTGATCTGATATCGGGAGCTGAACCTATTTCTAAGACTCCATACAGGATGGCCCCGATGGAAATGAAAGAATTGGCTAAGCAACTTCAGGAATTATTGGATAAAGGAGTTAGTTGACCCAGTGTTTCCCCATGGGGTGCTCCAGCGCTATTTGTAAAGAAAAAGGATGGAAGCATGAGATTATGTATTGATTATAGAGAGCTGAACGAGTTGACAATAAAGAATAAGTATCCTTTGTCACAAATCGATGATTTGTTTGATCAGCTCAAGGGAGCATGTTATTTCTCAAAGATTGACTTAAGATCTGGCTACCACCAATTGAAGATAAAGCCTGAGGATATCCCCAAGACTGCATTCAGAATAAGGTATGGCCATTACGAGTTTCTAGTGATGTCGTTTGGATTGACGAATGCGCCAACGGCTTTCATGGATTTGATGAATAGGGTATACAGGGAGTATTTGGATAAATTTGTTATTGTATTTATTAATGACATCCTTATATATTCGAAGAATCCAGAAGATCATGCAGTGCATCTGCAGATTGCTCTTCAGAAATTAAGAGAAAAGCAATTGTATGCGAAGTTTTCTAAGTGTGAGTTTTGGCTGACGGAAGTACAGTTTCTTGGACATGTGGTGAGTAAGGAAGGTATCAAAGTAGACCCGGTAAAGATCGAAGCCGTATCAAAATGGGAGCAACCGAAGACACCAACGGAAATAAGGAGTTTTCTTGGATTAGCAGGATATTATCGAAGGTTTGTAAAAGATTTCTCGAAGATTGCATCCCCACTAACCAAGTTGACCAGGAAGAATGAGAAGTTCATTTGGACGGAAAAGTGTGAAGAGAGTTTCCAGGAGTTAAAACGAAGACTAGTGACGGCTCCAGTGTTAGCATTGCCGGATGATACGGGAAACTTTGTAATCTATAGTGATGCTTCTTTGAAAGGATTGGGTTGTGTGTTAATGCAGCATGACAAAGTGATTGCTTATGCTTCCAGACAGTTAAAGCCTCACGAGCAGAAATATCCAGTTCATGACCTTGAATTGGCGGCTATAGTATTTGCTTTAAAGTTATGGCATCACTACTTGTATGGGGAGAAATGTGATATTTACACAGATCATAAGAGCTTGAAGTACATATTCACACAGAAAGATCTAAACATGAGACAGAGAAGGTGGTTGGAGTTGATTAAGGACTACGATTGTTCAATTAACTATCACCCAGGTAAAGCCAATGTGGTGGCTGATGCCTTGAGTAGAAAAGAAAGACTGAATATGGTTAAGATTGTGGAGGAATTAGCACAAGACTTAGAAAGAATGGAAATTGAGGTTCGAGTATCTGGCAAAAGCCAAGAGTAATTGTATGAAGTTACTTTCCAGCCGACATTGATGGAAAAGATTAGAAGGTGTCAAGAAGGAGTTATGGAACAAGAGTTGGATACTTTGACGGGAGAAGAGTTGTGTACTCAAAAAGATAGTCAAGGTTTATATAGATTTTCGTCCAGAGTGTGGATTCCTAATGTAACGGAGTTGAAGAACGAAGTATTGAAGGAAGCACATAACTCTAGGTTTTCTATCCACCCTGGTAGTACCAAGATGTACCAGGATCTGAAGAAAAATTTTTGGTGGCCAGGAATGAAGGAGGATATTGCCAGTTGGGTAAGTAGATGTCATGTGTGTCAAACGGTGAAAGCAGAGCATCAACGACCGAGCGGATTGTTACAACCTTTGGAGATTCCCCAATGGAAATGGGAAGACATTGCTATGGATTTCGTAGTGGGATTGCCAAGGACGAGAGCGAATCATGATGCTATTTGGGTAATCATTGATAGGTTGACTAAGTCGGCGCATTTCCTTCCGATCAATGAAAGATATTCGTTGGAAAAGTTAGTCAAGTTGTACTTGGATTAGATAGTTACCAAACATGGAGTGCCTATTTCTATAGTGTTGGATTGAGACCCGAGATTTAATTCCAGGTTCTGGACTAAATTCCAAGAGTGCCTAGGAACGAAATTGAATATGAGCACCGCTTATCATCCCCAGACGGACGGTCAAAGTGAAAGAACGATTCAGACCGTAGAGGATATGTTGAGAGTCTGTGTTCTGAATTTTAAAGGTAATTGGGATGAGCACCTACCTTTGATTGAATTCTCGTATAATAACAGTTATAATGCCAGTATTGGGATGCCGTCTTTGGAAACTTTGTATGGGCGTAAGTGTAGATCACCGTTGTATTGGGATGAGGTAGGAGAAAAGAAAGTGTTAGGTCATGAGTTGGTTCAGCAAACCAGAGATGCCATAGTGTTGATTCAAAAAAGGTTGGAAGCAGCCCAAGATAGACAAAGGAAGTATGCAGATTTTCATAGGAAAGATATGGACTTCGAGATAGGAGCTCTAGTGTTACTAAAGGTATCACCTTGTGAACTCTTCCATAATTGAATTCATGAACTCAGTGCCATTATCACTTCTTATGATTTTAACAAAATCTTTGACCAATTTATCCAGCTGTCTGACATGATCAGTTAGAGTAGATGCAGTTTCATTTTTCTTGTGCAAGAAATACACCCAAGTGTATCTTGTGAACTCATCCACTATAACCATAACATATTTCTTCTTTGCAATTGACATGACATTGACTGAACTAAATAGATCAACATACAGTAAGTGATAAGGCTCAAGAATTGAGGATTCAGTTTTGCTCTTGAATGAAGATTTTCTTTGTTTTTACTTTTGACATGAATCACAAAGGCCATCAGGAGCAAATACTGATTTTGGCAGTCCACTCACAAGATATTTCTTTACTAGCTCATTTATGTTGTTGAAATTTAAATGAGAGAGTCTCTTGTGCCAATTCCAGCTTTCTTCAATTGATGCTCTACTTAACAGACAGATTGCAGAACCATCAGAGTTTGTTGAAAGTCTGGCTTCATATATGTTACCATGCCTGTAACCTTTCGGAACCACTTTGCCTGTAGAATTACTTACAACTTCACAGTGTTCTTCAAAGAAATCCACATGATAACCTCTGTCACAGATTTAATTCACACTTCGCAGATTGTGTTTAAGTCCCGAGACAAGAGCTACTGATTCAATGATGACATTCCCAAGATTGATATTACCATATCCCAGAGTCTTTCCTATATTGCCATCTCCATAAGAAACTCCTGGGCCATCTTTCTCCACAAAGTCTGATAGCAGGGCTTTATTTTCAGTCATATGTCCTGAACATCCACTGTCCAGAACTAGGATGTTTTTCCTGTTGCCCTGCAATCACAAAGACCACTATTGATTAGTTTTAAGGACCCAAACTTGCTTGGATCCTTTGGTCTTTTTAAGTTTGTTAGCATTTACAGCGGATTTAATTTCAGAGTTTATGCTAACATACTGTTTATCAGACTTTATATCAGACTTTGCATCAGAACTTACACTAGAAGGAATTACACTAACTTTCTTCAAAGAAGGTTGTATCTGATAATAATCATAATACAAACTATGATATTCCTTACAAGTATAAATGGAATGCGATAAACTACCACAATGAAAACAAGGATTTTGTGGTTTAAACCTAACAGACTGACTCTTAACTCCTGATTTAGGAGGTAAAGAATTTATATCTTTATTTTTCCTGCAAAAAGAAGCAAGATGGTTAGAGTTTCTACAGTTGTAACATTTCTTTCTAGGAGAATTAGGAACAGGCATATAATTATTGCTTTTATTCACACCTTCCTTTCCATTCCTATTTTTCCTAGCTTCCTTTACCTTGTTCACATTTCTAATCTCTTTCAGCTTATGCTTAAGCTGCTTCTTAGTCATTAAGCCTATGTTTACTTCAGCTGGTTTATCCTGTTTTAATTTGTCAGAAGTTGACTTTTCTTTTACTTCTGTCTTAGAATCTTTCATCTTTTCAGAATCAGACATAACAGTTTTTGCTACAAATTTAACAGGATTTACCTCTGACTTAGCAGTCTGTTTAACAACAATTGGCTCAATTTGCACAGTTCCTTTCTCACTTTTATCATTTCCATCACCTAAGCCCTCTTTCCAGTTTCCACTACTTAGTAAATTCTGAGTTGTTCTGCCAGAGTTAGTCCAAGTTCTGATGATCTCTCTTTCCTTTTCTAAATCAATTTTTAGAGATTCGTTCAATTTTAGCACTTCATCTCTAACATACAAAGCATCATCTCTTTCTTTCTTAGTTTGATGAAGAAAAACTAACTCCTTTTCTAAATAGTCATTTCTGTTTTTAAGATGAAGATTTTCAGATGTCAATCTTTCACATGTTAAAGTCCGATCTCTAAAACTAATGAACATGGTTTTAAGGTATAATCTCAACTCAGTAATATCATCAGTATGAAAAGCAAAGGTTGTTTGAGGTACCTTCAATTCAGCAGTGTCAGTACTGCTATCAGCATTTGCCATCAAGGCATAGTTCACTTCATCTTCAGAATCTGAAGTGTCTGTCCAACTTTTCTTCTTTGTGACAAGTGCCTTGCCTTTATCACTTTTTCCTTTCTTGCAGTCAGGAGATATGTGGCCTCTTTCACCATAATTGTAGCATTTGACATTTGAGTTGTCTCCTCTGTCAGACTTTCCTCCTTTGCCTTCAGACTTTCTGAACCCTTTCTTATCAGAACTTCCACCTTTCCTGGAAAACTTCTTGCCCTTTCTGAATTTCTTGTAGGCTATCTTTGTGATACCCTTCACTATAAAAGCACATAGTTGCATCATCTCTGCATCAACATCAACTTCAGATAAACATTCAGTTTCTGAATTATCATCATCAGAATATGATGACTCTGAATCAGACTTTATGATGAGAGCCTTTCCTTTTCCCTTCTTTGAGACAACAACTTTAGAAGATTCCTCCTCATCTTTAAGAGCAATTGTCCTTGACTTTCTTCCATGCCTCTTGCTCCTTTGATCAATCTCAAGTTCATAAGTCTTGAGCATACCATAAATTTTATCAAGAGTAGTTTCAGTAAGGTCATAGTTGTCTCTTATGGCAGTAGACTTCAAATCCCAATTTTCAGGAAGAGCTAAAAGGAATTTTAGATTTGAATCTTCAAGATCATATTCCTTGTCCACCAGTGACAGATCATTCAAGAGTTTGACAAACCTGTCATATAAATCAGTTAATGACTCATCAGCTTTTGAGTCAAAGTGCTCATACTCTTGAGTGAGTATAGTCCTCCTGTTCTTTTTGATTGCATCAGTTCCCTGACATCTTGTCTCCAAAGCATCCCATATCTCATTTGCAGTCTTGCATCCAATTACCCTGTTTGACATGACATTATCAATTGCACTATGCAGCAAATGCCTTACCCTTGCATCCTTGGCAATATATGAGATATCTTCAGGGGTGTATTCATTTCTCTCCTTTGGTATGGTCTTTGCTAGTTGATCAGCAACTGCAACAGAGAGCTTGGTAGGCTTATATGGCCCTTCATTAATTTTGTCAAGATATTCTGGATCTGTAGCTTCCAGAAACATAGCCATCTTCACTTTCCATATGGGATACTCATAAGGTCTCAGTATGGGAACCCTAATAGTCTTATATCGACTGTGGGTTTGAGTGTTTTGAGTTTTTTGAGTTTTGGTGGGCTTAGTTGGAGTTTGTGTTTCTTCAGACATGATTGTTATTTAGATCTTTACTGTATGTGTGTTAACAGAAAAGCTCTGATACCACTTGCTAGGTCACACAACACTATAGAAGGAGGTTGAATATAGTGTTTATACAATCAAATCGATTTCAACACAAGTATGTAACAAAGATCAAGTATATTCAAATAAACTCTGTTACAATATAACTGTTGTTTCCTCTCAGTGATGAACAATATCACTAAGAGCTGCTAGGTTACAATGAATAATGTTCTCGATAATGATAACACATATAGTGTAAACCCTAGGCTGTGTTTATATAGTACATAGTTACAAGATATCTTCTAATTGATATGTATCTTCTACAAGACACAAGTCTTCTAGTCCTCTAACTCTTAATGCATATCTTCTTTTGTTTTAGTCCAGATATTCTCCTGTAAATCAGCCGCATTCCCTATCTGAAGTCTTCCCGCACTTAAGTCCTGATATATATCTTCTAACGCCTTAAGTTCTGATATTAAGTTCTGACTTCAGTAATGTATGATTTTCAGTAAGTCCTGATAAGTCCTGTTGTTAAGTTCTGAAAACTAAACACAAATCAGATTAGACATGACATCTCAAATATATCTAACAAAGTTAAACTTAAAAACTGATAATATTGAACAACTGAAGACTAGTCTTTTGACATTCTTTTTACAGTGGCTTCTCAGTGTAAGTGAGTCACAACTGCTATCAGAATTTATGCTATTATCAGAGTATTTCTCCAGTAATCAGAGAATGTGAAAAGTCACCAACAATGCACTTGGGTCTTCCCTTTCACATATTTACTCTTGATCTCAAAGGAGTACCTGATTTTGATTTCTTTTCTTTTCTTTTCATAAGATAAGTGAGGCTTATCAAGCATGTAGTTCATCCTTAAGATTTACTGACATCATAATTTGACAGATAACAAGCAACAATCTAGTTTGTGACTTAGTAATAAGATACACAAAGTAAATTTGACTAAGCTCAAAATCAGAATTTGCATGTGTTAATGAATTTCCACATAAACAACTAATTCAAACATGGGATTTCTAGTATGTTAAAGACTACTAGGTCAACATCTAGCATAGTTATCCTCATTGGGTTGAATAGTCACAGAACATTCAAATCACTATCAGAGTATATAGATCCACATCAGATAACAATCAATATTTAATGAATTTCAATTTAAGCACAGATTACATGAAGATAAGACAATCTGTAAACACTGATTATAAAGTCTGATGCATGATAACAAAAACTAAGCAGATTTAGAGAAAGAACCTGAAACCATTCCAAGTTTATTTACCAGTCTTGTAAAAGTAGCTTCACATAGTGGTTTTGTGAAGATATCTACTAGTTATTGATCTATTGGAACAAAATGCAATTCCACTGTACCTTCCATAACTTGTTCCCTTATGGATTGGTACCTAATGCTGATGTGCTTTGTCATTGAGTGTTGAACTGAATTACCTGTCATAGCAATAACACTTTGATTATCACAGTAAATAGGTATTTTAGAGAATTCTAACCCATGATCCGGTAACTGATTCTTCATCCAAAGAATCCGTGCACAACAGCTTCCTGCAGCAATATATTATGCTTCTGCAGTTGATGTGGAAATTAATTTCTGTTTCTTGCTAAACCAAGAAACTAATCTGCCTCCAAGAAATTGGCAGCTTCCACTAGTGCTTTTCCTGTCTATTTTGCATCCTGCAAAATCTGCATCTGAGTAACCTATTAGCTTAAAATCTGATTCTCTAGGATACCACAATCCTAGATCAGCTGTACCCTTGAGGTACTTGAAAATTCTTTTCACAACTATTAAATGAGGTTCTCTTGGATCGACCTGAAATCTTGCACAAAGACAGGTAGCATACATGATATCAGGTCTACTAGCAGTTGTTAGGTCCCGAATTATCGTAGAAGGGGGGGGGTTGAATACGATAATCACTAAATTAAAAATTCTTTCGAATCTTTAGCGGATAAAATATTTAGTGCTCGGTTAGTGGTTTCGTGTTCTTGAGAGAAATAGTGTTTGGAACGATAAAAACAAGGAACACAAGTTTTTCGGGGAAATATATATTGGTATATAAATCTTCGAGGGTGTTGCTACACTCTGGTAAATAAATTAACCGGCTACAATCTAAGAACAATAAAGTTCCTAGTTTCTACAAAGATTTACAAATCAAATCCTATACAATAATCTAGCTTTTGTTTGTACTAGGATTTAATTACCGGGTAACGATTATAATGTCCCTATGAATATACAAGAGTTAAATCGGGCATTATAATGTTACTCCGGTGAGAAGTTAAATGGATATTCAAGGTGCCGGAGCTTCTCTATAAATCTCCGTTTCTTGTATTATCAGCTCTCCTTTTTTTGTTGGAGAAGAAGATAAACAAAACTCATTTGATCTGCTGTTGTGTAGGCTTTTTATCCAATAAAATGTGTGGCTATGGATTGAGTACTTCTGTGGCGACCAAACCTTTCTGTGGCGACCAAGGGGTGCAGGAGTTGATTTGTGTGGCGACAACTATACTATTAGTACATACAAAATTAATTACTATTATTCTAACACCCCTGTGGCGACCACAGGGGTTACTAGTATATTATATAAACCACAACACAACCTGTGTGGCGACAGGTAATAACCAGTACATGCAAATGTACTCTATTAACCAAAATCCAACTTTACTTTTTCATTTTCTTTTTCATTTACTTTCTTTTTCTTTTTTTTGTTCTTTTTTTTCCTTTTTCTATTTTCTTTTTGTTTTCTTTTTGTTTTCTTTTTGTTTTCTTTTTTCTTTTTCTATTTTCTTTTCTTTTTCTATTTTCTTTTCTTTTTTTCTTTTTTTCTTTTTTTTCTTTTTCTTTTTTTTGTTTTCTTTTCTTTTAGTTTAAATTGTAACTAAATTAATTTATAAAATAAACTTAAATATAACTTATATAAATAAACTAATTTAGATTTATAAAATAAATTTATTTAAAGTTTATAAGATAAATCATTTTAATTTTATTGAATAAATTATATTAAAGTCCATTAAATAATTTATTTAATTTAACAATTAAACTTTGAGCTTCGCCAGTCCCCTGAGCTGTTTAGCTGTATACCCCGCGCACCTCTTCTCGTACTTTAACAGATAAACGTTCAATCCAAGTACGTTCCTCAACTTAACAATTCTTTTATAAATAATACCCAGATTCCTTTCACGAGCTGTTGACGCCTAGTGCAACTGGTCTGGTTCACAAACGACTAACCCCGATTCAGGTCTTCGTATTATAGCCTTGATTACATTGTTAAGCTTGCCTCAAGTTTATTGCTTCAGACACTGACTGTCAATAAACAACTGTACTTTCACTGGAATCCTTTATGGTACTTTAGACAACGTCTTCATTAACCTCTGTCTATACCCTGTCTTCAATTCTTCAGATTCCTATGCTTCAAACACTGTCTATCTTCAATCAATGCCAATACACTGAAATCTTCCGGTATCACTTGTATACTGAATCTTCAACATTTCTGAAACCTTGAAAGTCTTTAACCTTTGTTCTTCACTGAGGCATGATCATATTAATGAACTTCTTTCAGTGACCTGTAGACAGACTTCCAGCCTTCTTCTAATCTTCTGATTTTTTGTATTTGCCTTGTCTTCATTCTTCCTGATTTCTTGTGTAGATGTAGATTATTAACCTGTCCTGTTCTAGTGTTGTTATCGTGTTGAGTTATCACGTAACTGTTCATATAACTATGCAGTCTCACTAACAATCTCCCTTTATTTGATTGTTAAACTTAACAAACAAATTAAATAGAGAGGATAACTCAACTAACAAATAGAAAAAGTAATGTACCAGGACTTGTAAATAATGCTACTAGTTTTCTGGATCAAATACTGCATTTCCAGATTTCTTGAGTAACTGAAATGAAAGATGCTTGTTCCTCTAGCACTGAACTGATCTTCAAGTAGTTTCATCTTCATTTCCTTGGTTCTTCAAATCTCTGTCAGATAATACTTCTCAGTCTTGAAGTAATCATCAACAGCTTCTTTTGTACAACCACATTTCCTGTTGAGAAGCGCATATCTCTCTTGCTTCTCCCCCTATGAGAATCAACTTCTTAAAGGATATCACCTTCGTCTACCACCTCTCCCGTACAATAGGATCCGCAGATAAGAACTGATGGTACTCCCCTTTTGGAAAATAGCTTCTCCCCTTATGAAGAATAGTGATGAACCAAACCACTTCTTCTGATTACCAGGAAATCACCTTATGTTTACCACCTCTCCCGTACAATAGGATCTGTAGTTATAAACAACAATGGTGTGGTGTAGTGTACATGTACTTTACCTTTTTCCTCCTTCCTGCTATTTCTCCCCCTTAGCTGAGGAATCCTCCAAACTATTATATAAGCTTTTATCTCCCCCTTAGAGAAGGAATGTATGCTGTCGTCTGAAGGAGTTCTCATATGTTACTTGGTTGGAAAAGAAATAACAAGTTATAGTCTGATCAACCATGTCCCTTTAAATGCTGCAAATATGACTTCACTGTTGATCATCATGTTCACCAATCTTCCCAACTCCTTATACCTCCCAACTGTGAGATCACCAATTTTTACCAATTGTTAGCTCCCAAAGGTCCCGAAGTATTGTTAGGTCCCTAAGAGTTAGGTTCCAATCATAAACAGATTCGAGACCCAAAGTATCAAGAATATGTTTAGGGATAGGGAATAGGATATGGTGTTTCTCTTTCTTCCTCACTATGAGTGTGTGATTCTGTTTTAGCATAAAGATCAAAGTTCCCTTCTAATATCTGTGAATACATTTCCTTGTGACTCATCAGGTAAATCTGAATCATTGTCAACAAGTTGCCGATCTTTACCTATGTCAGATCCATTATCCGCAGATGCATCCAGGTTTATTAATCCTGGGGAGGTAGACACTGACCACTGACATATGGCTATTGGATCAGTATCCTCTCCTAACACCTGTAAAGGCAATTAGTCCATTAAAGAACCTTGAACAATCATGGTCGAAACTCTTATTTCCGTCAACTCATCCTTTGTATGTGTAACCTTTCCTTGTGCATCAAGAATTGTTTATGTTTGAGGTGGTGACACTACATCGGATACCCTGGCCGACAGGCGAATTTCTATAGACGCACCCTGTTGAGAGGATGAATCTAGTAACTGTTTTATGCCTTTTTAGCCATTACATCTTTTTGAGAAGATGTATGAGAGCTAGCAGTTGTCTCAGTTTTGATATATTTCAACTTTGTAGGAGACAGAGCTGCTAGATTGACTTCAGAACCTTCCTTATGTGGTGCACCAAGGCACTTTCTCCCTCACGCTCAGTCATACTTCATTTTAGTGGTAAGAGAGTGTTGGTTGGTTCTGTTTCTATGTTTGTCTTTACAGTCTGAGATAGAAGTTATGGGTTTTCAACCTCATGACTATCATATGAAATAAGGCCATTGGAGGCTGAACCTGTATCACAGAACATATGGTAATATAGAGATAAAATGTACTTAAGATCTATAATGAATTAAAATTATGCATTTAATCTTTTAAGAGAAATGATGTACAATAGTGATTTCAAAAGATTTTAATGAAATAAGCAATCACCAATGTAGAAAGAAGTTTGATTTTTCTCTTAAAACTGTTTGAGTGCACAAGTCTGTTTTTATGCCTAAAAAGATAAATGATTTGATAAGACACAGACTGATGACCTAGTAGTATTAAGAAGAGAAAGAAAGATTTTATCTTTCAATATGAATGAGTTTTTGTAAAAGCATTGATCACTTAGGGTAAAGTCTAAGTAATACGCATTCACGTCAAAAGCTCCATAATCTATCTTTATAAGATTATAATCAAAAAAATTGTTTATTGATAAATATCCTTAATAAGATTGACTATGCTGCTAATTTCAAATTGTAGTGATTCTTTCAGATATAGCAACTCATATAAATTCACTAGAACTCAAAATCTCACAATTATCTGCAACAAAATATTAACAATATATCATTATTTGATACTTGTCAAGTACTTTAGATACCAATAATTATGTTGCATCCTATTTTAAATATTAAAATAAGATATCAATGAATTAAATACCAATTATCTATCAAAAAGACATCAGCATTCAATTTCATATAACATACAATTGTTAACTCCTAACAACTGTAATATCTCAAACAATATTGGTTCGATAAATAAAGCAACATTAACCAACATTGACTTTTTGCAATGTCTAATATACTTTGATCCATTGAGTATTGCATCTATTATCAAAGTGTTTAGGAATTTGCAAATAAGTATAAAAATTATTCTAACTTGACAACATATGGTTACTTCTAATAAAGCAATCAAACATTTTAACCATAGTTGTACTTAAGAAAAATTTCCACACTTTCTATATTAGTATAAGTGACTGAAGATAAGTATTTATTACTTAGAGGAGTTCTAAGTAATGTCACAAATACTAATACTTCACAATTAGTTCATAGTTAACCTCTTAACTAAATATCATTAACTGATATAAGTCAAAAATTACACACAACTAATCATGCTACAATCATGATTCTGGTTTCAGTGAATTCTTGAGATGTGTACATTTCTAAATTCACTAAAACCAAAATCTCATAACTAACTTATAACACACAAGTTACAATCAACATACTAGATATCAATTGTTGACAAATTTAGTTATAATCAATCATGCTGCTAATTTATTTTAAGTTAGTTTGAGTTATGGAGCAAATAAAATCATTGAATTACTTCAATTTCCATAATCCAAACTACCTAAAATAAATAATAGATAAATAAATACTAAATATCTATGAGTTAGATACTAGCACTTAAATATTTCCATAATTATCCTTGAATAATCACCAATAGCATATATGACTTATATACATGGCAATCACTCTCTCGATAATTAGTAATTTTAGAAATACTTTCTAAGCATATAAAATATTGAGAGTTTTATACACATAACTTAGAAAATACTTCAACTTTCAATATCAGTGATTTTAGAAATAAGCATTGATTATTTAGAACAAAAATTCTAAATAATATCACTAATACTAAAAGTATCACAATTATTCGTACAAGATACAAATAACTATGTTGCATACTATTTTAATATAATATAAGTTATGAGACTGATATAGAATGGAATTGTCTACAGTCATAATTTAAATCAATTGAAATAATATTCAAACTTAATGCTATAATACTTAACTACCACAAATGTATATGACATTGTAATCATGATAATCAAGATAGTAGCACTAAGTACGAGGTACTGGATTACTGATAAATTCACAAGTCCTTTAAATATTGAAGATTTAATACTTGTGAACTTATTTTAAGAATTCCTTACAGATGGGATTTCCAACTAATATGCAATGAATGATATCCCACACTTACAAACCAGTCTTGAAAAATTAACTTTATCAAGTGACTTAATAAATGTTTCTGTCAGTAACTATTTAACTAAAGGACATGCTCTCGAATAAAATGATACCTGGTGTGAAGGTGCCTTGTCATAGAGTGTTCACATAGTTGTTGGATTTGAGGTTGTTTCTTATCATGACAAGAAATCAATCTTCTTCCATGAAGTTGACAGCTTCCTGAGATGCTTCTCCTGTCACTTAGGTTGACAGCTTCAGAGATGCTTCTCCTGTCTTTCTTACAACCTGCATAATCTGTATCTATATAGCCAAACATGTTAAGCATAATATCTTCAGGGTACTTTACTCCAAGAGTTGATAGTCCCTTAAGATATCTAATAATCTTGTTAATAGCTATAAGATTGGATTCTCTAGGATCCACTTAAAACCTTGCACTTTGGCATCTTGAGAACATTATATGTTGTCTATTAGCATTTGAGTAAAAGAGTGAGCTCGTCATACCTCTATAGCTTGTCATTATACCTGAGTTGCACTGATCAAGCTTTAGTGGTTTCTGTTGGTAAGTAGTCTTGGCATGTTCAGAATCTTCCAAATTTTGCATCTTCAAAAGATCCTTAACTTACTTATATTGTCATCATCCTTTTGGTTTACTTGTGCTTCTAAAAGAATTGTCTTTTGGCTTGCTTGAGCTCCTAAAAGAATTATCCTAATGACTTGTTTGAAGTAATTCCAAAAAGAATTGTAACCTTTCCAACATGCTCCTCCATACCTACTCTGCAATTACTTAGCAAATAATCTTACACAAGTCTTTGTTAGTAGACCAACATATAACATTATCATTATATCACTGCACATATAAAACAATACGTTTGTGCCTAGTGATAAGAGAGTTATTAGTATAACGACTCTACTAGTTTATATTAAACTTGTAACTTCAGTTAGAGTGCCATACCATGTCCTTGACGATTGCTTGAGTAGTATACTAGTTCATACCAAGCTGAAATGAGCTTGTGAAGAAGAGATATACATAGTCCAATAGATCTGCAACTGCAAAGTCCATGAACTATTGTGCATTGACTTCCTCTTTTAACTCACCAACCAGGAGTGCACTTGTACACATCTACTAGAGTCCAATTCCAAGTATAATGTGCATCAGGTGCTTGATATGTCGTAATATCCTCAAGTCTCGTCACTTGTGCTATCTGTTAGATACTGCTTCCTGATTATAACCTAGCATCCAGTTTGGCCTTATCCCTCGTAACAATGCCATTGTCATCCAGTTTAACCTCTGGTTATCCTTGTACCAATTACAATACTGTCATTTGGTTTGGATACCAGCTTCCCTACAATCTGCTTGCTGACTGATTGAGTTCATTTTACTTTACAATCACCCAATCAATCCGGATCTATTAGAGCTTCTGTAACTTTCTCAGTTTCTTTTTCAGATAGAAAACTAGAGAAATAATCATACACACTTAGTAGCCCTGCTAATCATTACTCCACCAACTGGATCACTTAAGAACTAGACTCTAAGAATAGTGTTGACATCAAACCCTTTGTCTCAGAAGATATGTTCTTTAGTGTCCTCTAATTTTTAATTTGGTGTTGTGTCTGACTAATTGATCCTTCTTTTGCCCCCCCAAGCTGTTGCTGGGATTTCCTGACAATCCTTACCCTTGTTGTCTGGCTTCATTGAAATAATGAGTTATGTTATACACTTTCATTCCACTTCTTGGATATGAATCATCAATACTATCAATTTCTCCTTTAACAGCTTGGAGCATGGAGTTGTTGAACTGTGCACTTGGACTGTCTATCAACTTCTGTTGATCAACCACAAATGCCCTGTAGGTTGTAGAGTCCACTGAGTAGCCATGGAAAATATCCAAACTGTAGAACATTCTCTCCAAACAATTTGAGGTTATCCAGTGTTTGCTTCTGTTGGCCATTAACTCATTAGTGGTCTTCATGTATACATCCTGATCAAGGCTTGATCTAACTTGTTGCAAACTGTATTGACTGCTTCAGCCCTTTGGTATTTAGAAAGTCTTGATTAGCTTGATATTTACCTTGTAGCTTTAATCAAGTTCCGGTTCTTCCTTTGTACCACTCCATTATGACACGGAGCTTCCAGTGCTGAATATGTCTCAAAATATTCTTGATGTTATAGATATTAATCAGAACTGCTTCTTGAATTCAGTTCCATTATTTGACCATAAGATCATTTCTTTTACAGTTGCTTCCAGCTTGATCTTCTTTGATGTGATCAATCACCATCTGTGATGTCTTATCTTGAGAATGCACGAACAACAACTTTGTTTAATAAGAGTAGTCAACCACCATCACTAAGGTATATCTCTACTTTGATGTGATGTTGTCTTTGACTTCCCTTTTTGACATGCCTCACATTTATCATCTTCTGAATTTCAGATGAGGCAGTCCTCTCACTAAACCCTTTTTACAAAAGAGTTCCTTGTGTTGATGTTCGAGGGGGAGAGCTTCTAACTTACTCTTAATCAGAGCAAGCTTATTAATATTCCTGCTTCAAATGAGACACTAATCCTTCATTGAATTGATATTTTTGTCCTTTGATGCAGAACTATCTGATAAGAGGATTTGTGCCTTGATTCTTCAGCAAGAAGTTGCTTCAAATATTATCAGTAAAACCAATGATTAGTTGTTATCAGTGATACCAATTGTTCAATTCATGATGACATCCTTTTATCTGTATAGCTTGTCCCGTACTGAAAACCTTTGCTGTCATCTCCAAAGATTATTGATAGAATAGCTTTTGTTAATCACATTTGATTGTGAGGCTCTTTCTTTAATCATATGCCTTGAGTATGAATTACCAAGAATACATATGAATCAATTAACCTGTTATGTCCTTCACTCACAAATGGATTAATTGTAATACCTGGGATATATAATGTAATTATTAATTATTATGTATGTTCCGTATTTATTCTGTGAATTATTTGTTAATTGTTAAATGTGTTTGGATGTTTAAAAATAATATTAATTGAGTATTTTAATTTTTATATGTCCAAAATAAAATATAGATAATTGTCATATCTTCATATTTATTTTTATGATGATTTATGATTTTATAGGAAATATATGGTTTTTATGAAATCTTTTTCCGAGTATTTAAAACTATTTTATACAATCGGGAACCAACTGACGTCATCCGTTTTTACGTTTTTATAACCTGAAACTCTTCCGAAAACTCCTTCCTAACCTAATTGCAATATTCCGAGCATTTTCCATGTTTCGACTTTTTCGATCCGGCGTACAGTTTGTCCTGCGCGGGTCCCGGCGCAACATTTTCGATACATTATTCGT
This sequence comes from Apium graveolens, assembly GCF_009905375.1. Taxonomy (NCBI): domain Eukaryota; kingdom Viridiplantae; phylum Streptophyta; class Magnoliopsida; order Apiales; family Apiaceae; genus Apium; species Apium graveolens. The sequence goes on from NC_133653.1 coordinate 32,671,790, forward strand.
TTCGGTAAATCAATAAAACTCGTATTTTTGATAAACGGTATCTTTTTATTAAACTATCATAATTATCACCTCGTAATACGTGTAACCAGGCGCTGAGACCAAGACCACAGTACAAATTATATTGGTTTGGATAATTATCTCGAAAACCGGTACCGTTTGGATCAGTTTTTATAAATAAACGTATCATTCTATATCCGGAATGATCCAACGGAATACTAATTTTCCGTAATTATAAATAGCCTTTACCGAATTTTATTTCGAACCGAAAATCATTTGCAAACAGTAATTCTATAATTTTACAGAGAAAATCTATATATTCATATAAACTTTCAAGAATAAAACAAGCTTTTGGAGGTGTTATTGAATTCAGTTTGGAAAGCTTGAGTAACCAAATCAAAGGTCTTGACGAGCTCTATCAGAATCTGTGATCCATACACTTGCAGAAATCAAGGTTATTTTTCTATAATTTTATTTATTTTTGAATTATTTTAATTAAAAATATGAATTTTTGTTCGGATGATTGTTTATATGATTTGATGATTGCATGTTGTAGAGCTTGTTTTCCTGATGATTTTCATATGACTGATTTAGAGTTCAATAACATGTTCAAAATTTAGTTTGATTTTCAAATTTTGAAATTAGGGTTTATAACCCGTATGAATGTTCTTAATTGAAATTTAGTGCTTTTTGATCTAGGGGTTATTAGCTGTTGAATTATAGTGGGTTGTGTTCCTTATAAAATTTGCAATCGATTGGTATATAGTTCGTTAACAGAGGATTCGTGAATCAAAGGGAGTTGTGTTTTGAAACTTTCGTCGAGTTCGCCGGAAACCGGCGAACTTCTCGGCCATTTTCCGGCCTATTCAGGGGTTGTCTGTGTGATTGAATGGTGGTTAGATTCCTGGTGAATTGTAGATTAAATCTGGAGCTTGTGGAGGTGTGAGGATTCCGGGAACGTCGTCTCCGGCGAGACAGGACGTTTTCCGGCGACGGGGGTGCAAAATTGAACTTTAGACCCTGTTGTTTCGAAAATGATGCAGTTCAGTCCCTGAACTTTCCAGAACTTGCAAATTTAGGATTCCTGTTTTAAAAATGTTTAAAAATCATATTTTCTATTTATTTTAATTATAAAAATTCATTTTTAATTTCTGAAAATTCCAAAAATTATTATTTTAATTCCAAAAATTATTTTTATTTAGTTAATTAATTTTAGTTAATATTTAATTGATTAATTGGTTAATTAATTCGAAAATTAATTGATTAATTGATTTAATTAATTATTAATTGATTTTAATTAATTATTTAATTAGATTTAATTATTTAAAAATGATTTAAAAATTCCAAAAAATAGTTTCGAGCCTTAAAATATTATTCTAAATTGTTTTCAAGGCTCGATAATTATTATAAAAGTGTTTTGAAACCAGATTTGTCCAACCGAACCCTGTTTATTACTCTGAAATTGATCCAACGACCCGTTTTAATTCCGAAAAATATTTTAAAAATCATTTTAAATACCCGAAAACCTGTTTATGACCCGAGACTCCTTTATAAATGACATGTCATTGATTATTTGATGTGTTATGTATTATATGTGACTTGTTGTTTGACTGTCGATCTATATGTTCGATGTTTACTTGTTTATAGCGTAACTTTCAATCCGTTAATCTGATTTGGGTGAAACGAAGGGTAGATAGAAGTGTATGTCGAATAGAATCGTATGAGTTGAATATTGATAGATGCTTATGATATGTGAGCAGAAGAGGCAAGGTGTAGGAAAGGGAAACCGATAGTCGAGGAGTAAGACGATTGTGATTGGAAGTTAGTACAATATAGCAAGCTAGTACCAGGCAAGTGTTCTGAACTTTCTCAAAATATATTGTAGTTGCTTGATAGTCCTGTTTTATATTGCAAGTGCTTTGAAGCACTGAACCCTAAACCCTGATTCCGGTTATTGATCTTGAGCCGTAAACCTTATTCTTTCTAAACCATTGATTGTTGTATACCCCAATATAAACCATAAATATACGATACTACTCCACAAATACATACAAACTAAATACCAAACACTGAACCAGATTACTTAGATATTCAAACCATTGTACCTTATGCTTTGAGAGACCAAATCCTTGAAACCTTGAAACGTTGATTCCTTTGTTATCCAATTCTTTCATTACTTAACAACCAAGCTTTGAAATTGCCACAGTGATCCTTTGTGAAGATTGAAACCATTTTTTTTATCAAACATCCATTGCTATTTATGATTCTGTTTATTGCTTTACATTGTTTATTCTGTTATCATTCTAGAATTGGATTGTTTTTATAAAATTGTGGACCAGATTCGTGGTCAGACCATATTAATGGTCAAGTTAGGCCAATGTGTGCCTTGGATCCAGTAGTTAGAGTAGTGCTGTGTGCTTTGCTCGGGGTTAGTGCGTGACTGATCAGCAACCTAACCTTGGTTTTTAAAATAAAAATATAATATCCAATTCTAAATCATAATTCATTGTTCACTTGATATCATAACCCTTTCCACTTGATGATCATTATTCTCATCCTTGTCATTGAGACTTGCTGAGCTAGTTAGCTCATTTGTGCGATGTTGTTTATGTTCTTTTCCAGTTAAGAAGGATCCAGTTGGTAGCGAGGATCCCCAAACCAGTGCGAGAGCCAGGGGTCCAGGTTGATCGAGTTAAGCTAGCAGGCATCTTTTGGGATAATTTAAGTTTGTAAAAGTTTGTAATAATGTTTAATAATCAGTTCTGAGTTTGAATAGTTGAGATTTGGATGTTTGTAATATAAAGTGTGTGTGTGGCTTGTGTACATACTTTAACCTGTTGCGGTCCGTGGTAGTTGTTAAGTAGGGTCACTGAATATTATTATTATCTTTATTATTGTTATAAGCAGGTTATAAATAAGGTGTGTGTGTGTGGACCCCAAACTTTTGACCCGGGTTTGGAGGGCGCCGCATTAATAGTTCTTGATACCCAACTTATCAGTTTGGGTCCAGTTGGATTAGAGATATTTTATTATAAACAGATATAACAACAGCTGCAGATCCAGTTAGATCAGAGCTACAGGTTATAAGTCACTGACACAAGCCTAGGTTGACGGGAATGGGTAGAGGGTTAGGATTAGAAGTAAGAAATAGAATAATAGAACATCGAGAGGTTGAGTGATATGGTATAATAGGTATTAGTATGATTCGCTTCGTGGTTCGAGATTCTTATATTGCGATATGATTTCAGATAGCAGTAATGGCCGACTCTTTCATCCCCGTATCAGCAGTGTTGGCTATTCAGATCCACGTCCTGTTGTTCCACCAGTGTTGGCTATTCTACCTCCACCTATGTTGCAGCCCGTACCACTACAGGCTATTCCACCCCCAGACATGAGGCCACCTATCAGAGGACCCCCACCAGCTGATTCAGATTCCACTGGGTATTCAGTTGCGAGTGCCCCTTTCCAGTCTATATTACATCAAGTTCCTTATTACCGGTATGAGGCTCTTTTATTGGAGCGTGATTCCTTGTTGGCCCAGATCCGAGAGCTGCAGCATATCATCAGGATTGCAGATATTGATCGTGGTGTGAGGGAGCTTCGAGAGAAGATCCATGTGACACAGAGGGTTCTTGAGGCTAGGCTATATGGAGATACACTACCTGGCCGAGGCCCTGATGCACTTATGGGATGAGCTAGTGAGGTGATGGAGGACTTAGAGAGGCTAGGAGGACCAGAGTTTCCATGGAGTTGAGCCAGAAATCCAGAGATAAAGATGGTGATCAGAGTTGTTATGGTTGTATAGTATGTACAGTAGTGTGTAGTATGTATCAGTAGACTTTTGGGTTGTATTTATAGACTAGATCTGCTGACTAGTGAGTAGGTTGTTGTATCCTTTTGCTTTTACTTCCGAAGCATCTTTACGCTTGTACTACCTAAAACTTTTGATCTATATATATCAGTACCTTTTCCTTTTCAGCATTGTCATTTACTTTACTGCACCTGTTTTACTTTACCTTATTTATTGCACCAGTTATACCCCTGTGATACCATGTACCCTATCCCCATAACTGTTTATATTCTGTAAAGAAGCATGCAATTTACTTAGTTCAACTGTTACAACTGTTTTCAAAAAGAGATATTTCTGTTTGACCAAAACTTTTCTTTTATGCAAAGGATTTGATTTAAAAGCTAAATAAGTTGTTTGATTCTTTACAAAAAATGCCTCCCAGAAGAAACACCCACACCAACACCCAGAATGAAGAAACCAACAACAACAACAATAACAACCAAGATGACACAAACCGGAATGTCAACCCAGGACCCGTAGACCCAACAATAGCCCAAATTCTCCAAATCTTGGCCCAACAAACAGTTCACCTGGCACAACAGCAACAAAGACAGACCAATCCCCAGGTAACTTTCAAAACTTTTCAGGCGGAAAACCCACCAGAATTCAAGGGTTCCTTAGATCCGATTGAAGCAAATGTTTGGTTAAAGGAAATAGAGAAGTCATTTGCCTTAGTGAAGGTGAAGGAAAAACAGAAGGCTGAGTTTGCGAGTTATTACTTGAAGAATGAGGCCACCTATTGGTGGGAAACTGTGAAGACATTGGAAGGTATAAATGTTATTACTTGGGAAAGGTTTAGGGAATTTTTTTAGAAAAAATATTTTCCCCAGTTTGTTCAAGACCAGATGGAGCTGAAGTTTTTAGAGTTAAAGCAAGAAAATATGTCGGTGGCAGATTATGAAAGTAAGTTTGAAGAGTTATCAAGGTATGTGCCGTCATATGTGGATACTGACAGGAAGAAGGCTAAAAAATTCCAGCAAGGTCTGAAGCCATGGATCAGAGGGAAGTTAGCCATTTTTGAGTTGGATACCTATGCAGGAGTTGTACAGAAGACCATAATTGTAGAGACAGAGAGTGAGATGTCACAGAAGGAAAAGAAAAGTAAGAAAATGAAATTTGAAGGGAATGAAGGTCAGTCACAACCAGGGAAGTTTCCAAATTTTAAGAAAGGCAAGTTTCAGCCAGGGAGAAATTTTAATTTCAAGAGACAAAATGCAGGCGACGGAGGCCAGGGCAACCGTCCAGCCAATGTGAATCAGCCGAATCAGTTAAGGTTAACTTTTTCAGATTGTCAGGTATGTGGGAAGAAATATGGAGGAGTTTGTAATAAGTTGAATGTGGTTTGTTTCAAGTGTAATCAGAAAGGGCACTATTCGAGGGAGTGCCGAAATCAGCCAGCGAGAGAGCCAGCAAACAAGGATCAGCCTATCCGGAATCCAGCAGTGAAGGTTCCAGCTATTGGATTTATGTGCTTTAAATATGGGAAGCCAGGACATATAGCCAGGGATTGCAAGACACCAGCCCCAGTTAGTAATGCATTGAGGATTATGGGATACCAATTGTTAGGTCCTGAATTATCGTAGAAGGGGGGGGTTGAATACGATAATCACTAAATTAAAAATTCTTTCGAATCTTTAGCGGATATGTTGGATATATTTGTTAATGTCATGACTAATATGATTTGTGTTTAGTTTTTATATCTTACTTAACAGAACAAATCAGTACTTAACTGGAAATCAGCACTTATACTGAAGTCAGAACTTAAGTTGTCAGAACTTAAGTTATCAGGAGATATTTATCAGGAGATAATATCAGGACTTAAGGAGACTTTCAGATAAGGAAGGCGGCTGATTGAAAAGAAAGAAGATCAAGACAAACGCAAGAAGAGATATGCATGAAGAAGGAATTCTATGAAGAATAGAATACTTGGAAGAAAAGATAACTAGTTGATATATTTTAGGAAGCAGAGATATGTTCCATATCAATTAGAAGATTATCTTGTAACTGTGTAGAATATAAACACAGACATAGGGTTTACACTATATGTGTTATCATAATCGAAGTTATTATTCTTTGTAACTCTAGCAGCTCTCGTGATAGTTTGTTCATCACTGAGAGAGGACAGTTCCATATTGTAACAAAGTTTATCGTGTTGAGTAAAATCTGTTTTCTGTTACTTGAGTTCTTATATTCGATTTGATTGTGCTAAACACTGTATTCAACCCCCTTCTACAGTGTGTGAGACCTAACAAGTGGTATCAGAGCAGATCTGTTAACACACATATAGTTTAAGATCCAAAAGCAATCATGTCTGAAGAAGAACAAACTCCAACCAAGCCCACGAAAACTGAAGAACCTCCAAAGACTCAAATTCATAGTCGATATGAGACTATTAGAGTTCCCATACTGAAACCATCTAAATATCCCATATGGAAGGTGGGGATGTCTATGTTTCTGGAAGCTACAGATCCAAAATACATTGACAGAATCAATGAAGGACCACACAAGCCAACCAAACTCTCTGTTGTAGTTGCAGGTGAACCAGCAAAGTCTATTCCAAAGGAGAAGAATGATTATACTGCTGAAGATATCTCATCAATTGCTAAAGATGCTAAGGTACGACACTTACTGCATAGTGCCATTGATAATGTCATGTCAAACAGGGTATTAACTGCAAGACTGCAAAGGAGATATGGGATGCCTTGGAGACAAGATGCCAGGGAACTGATTCAATTAAGAAGAACAGGAAGACTATACTCACTCAAGAGTATGAGCACTTTGACTCAAAGCCCGATGAGTCATTAACTGGTTTATATGACAGATTTGTCAAACTCTTGAATGATTTGTCACTAGTTGACAAGGAATATGATCTTGAAGATTCAAATCTTAAGTTCCTGTTAGCTCTTCCTGAAAGTTGGGATTTGAAGGCCACCACTATAAGAGACAACTATGCTCTTGAAGAAACAACTCTTGATGAAATTTATGGGATGCTCAAGACTCATGAACTTGAGATGGAACAAAGAAGCAAGAGGAATGGAAGAGAGTCAAGGACAGTTGCTCTTAAGGCTGAGGAAGAATCCCCCAAAGTAGCTGTCTCAAGGAAAGGAAAGGGAAAAGCTCTCATCACAAAGTCTGATACTAAGTCATCAAGTGCTGATAGTGATGATGACTCAAAAACTGAAAGTATACCTGAGATGGACCATGATGAAGAGATGATGAAGCTGTGTGCTCTTATGGTGAAAGGAATCACAAGGATTACATACAGGATATTCAGAAAGGGAAAGAAGTCTTCCAGGAAAGGTGCAAGTTCTGATAAGAAGAGTTTCAGAAAATCTGAAGGCAAAGGAGGAAAGTCTGACAGAGGAGAATACACAAATGTCAAATGCTACAACTGTGATGAAAAAGGCCACATATCTCCTGATGGTAAGAAAGTGAGGAGTGATAAAGGCAAGGCTCTTGTCACAAAGAAGAAAAGCTGGAGAGACACTTCATATTCTGAAAGTGAGGTGAACTATGCCTTGATGGCAAATGCTGATAGCAGTTCTGATGCTGCTGAGTTAAAGATACCTCAAACTACTTATGCCTTTCATACTGATGATATTAATGAGTTGTGAAGATATCTTAAAACCATGTTCATTAGTTATAGAGATTAAACTTTAACATGTGAAAGATTAACTTCTAAAAATCTTGCTTATAAAAAGAGGAATGATTATTTAAAAAATGAGTTAGTCATGTTCCATCAAACTCAGAAAGATAGAGATGATGCTTTCCATGTTAGGGATGAAGTACTTAAAATGAATGAATCTCTAAAAACTGAGTTAGAAAAGGAAAGAGAGATTATCAGGACTTGGACTAACTCTGGTAAAGCAACTCGGGATATTCTTAGTAGTGGAAACTGGAAAGAGGGCTTAGGTTATGGAGATGATAAGAATGATAAGGGAACTGTAGAGATTGAGCCTATAGTTGTTAAACAAAAGCCAAAGGTAAATCCTGTTAAGTTTGTAGCTGTAAAGTCTGAAATTGATAAATCAGAAGTTAAAGAGAAATTAACTTTTGACAAACCAAAACAGGGTAAGCCAACTGAAGTAAATATAGGCTTAATGACAAAGAAGCAACTTAAGCATAAGCTGAAAGATGTTAAGAATATAACCATGGTAAAGCCACCTAGGAAAAATAGGAATGGAAAGGAAGGTGTAAATAAAAGCAATGATTATAAGCCTGTTCCTAATGCTCCTAGAAAGAAATGTTATAACTGTAGAAATTCTAACCATCTGGCTTCTTTTTGCAGGAAGAATAAGAACATAAACTCCTTACCTTCAAAGTCAGGAGTTAAGAGTCAGTCTATTAGATATAGGCCACAAAATCCTTATTTTCATTGTGGTAGTTTATGGCATTCCATTTATACTTGTAAGGAATATCATAGTTTGTACTATGATTATTATCAAATAAAACCTTCTTTAAAGAACGTTAGCATTGTTCCTTCTAGTGTAAGTTCTGATGCAAAGTCTGATATTGTAAATGCTGATAAGAAAAATGTTAACATAAACTCTGATGCTAAATCCGCTGCAAATGTTAACAAACTTAATACGACCAAAGGATCCAAGCAAGTCAGGGTCCTTAAAATTAATCATTAGTGGTCTTTGTGATTGCAGGGCAATAGAAAAAACATCCTAGTTCTGGACAGTGGATGTTCAGGACATATGACTGGAAATAAAGCCCTGCTATCAGACTTTGTGGAGAAAACTGTCCCAAGTGTTTCTTATGGAGATGGCAATATTGGAAAAACTCTGGGATATGGCAATATCAATCTTGGGAATGTCATCATTGAAAAAGTAGCTCTAGTCTCAGGACAGAGTGTTATTCAAATCTGTGACAGAGGTTATCATGTGGATTTCTTTGAAGAACACTGTGAAGTTGTAAGCAAATCTACAAGCAAAGTTATTCTGAAAGGATACATGCATGGTAACATTTATGAAGCCAAGCTTTCAACAAGTACTGATGGTTCTGCAATCTGTCTGTTAAGTAGAGCATCAATTGAAGAAAGCTGGAATTGGCACCAGAAACTCTCTCATTTAAATTTCAATAATATAAATGAACTAGTGAAGAAAGATCTTGTGAGAGGTCTGCCAAAATCATTTTTTGCTCCTGATGGCCTTTGTGATTCCTGTCAAAAGGCAAAACAAAAAAATCTTCATTCAAGAGCAAGACTGAATCTTCAATTCTTGAGCCTTATCACCTACTACATTTTGATCTATTTGGTCCAGTGAATGTCATGTCTATTGTAAAGAAGAAATATGCTATGGTCATAGTGGGGTCAAAGATTCTGTGAAGATCATAAGAAGTGATAATGGCACTGAGTTCAAGAATTTGATCATGGAAGAGTTCTGCAAAGACCATGGAATAAAGCGGGAATTTTCTGCTCCTGGAACTCCACAAAAAAATGGAGTTGTTGAAAGAAAGAATAGAACTCTTATTGAAGCTGCACGAACTATGCTTGATGAAGCAAAGTTGCCAACCTACTTTTGGGCTGAAGCTGTGCAGACTGCTTGTTTTATTCAGAATGCAACACTCATTAACAAGCATGGAAAAACACCATATGAGATGGTGAAGAAAAAGAAGCCAAATTTGAAGTATTTTCATGTATTTGGATGCAAGTGTTTTGTTCTTAAGACTCATCCTGAACATCTATCCAAATTTGATCTAAAAGACGATGAAGGAATTTTTGTTGGATATCCACTTTCCACAAAAGCCTTCAGAGTCTACAATTTAAGAACAAGGGTTGTCATGGAATCTATCAATGTCTCTTTTGATGATAAGAAGATTACAGGACTTGAAGATTTCAATAATCATGATCAGCTGAGATTTGAGAATGAAGTTTTAAATTCTGATACTGTAAATCCTGACGGTCTAAATCCTGATGGATTAAACTCTAATGGATTAAACTCTGATGGATTAAACTCTGATGGATTAAACTCTGATGGATTAAACTATGATGTTATTGAAACTGTGGTGACTACACTAAAGGAAGATGCACTTGTGCAGGGGGAGCATACTGAAGATACAACCACATCTCAAGAAGAATTAGAACCTACAACAGGCTCTTCAAGTTCTGATTCATCAAGTTCTGATGGGCCAAGTTCTGATAATTCTGGAAACTCAAATTCTGAAGGATCCAACTCAGAGAGCATAATTCCAGGGGGAGCATCAGAAAATGTTGATGAAGACAGCATGGATCATGGGGGAGCATCCAGTTCTAGAGAAAATCTTCCATCTACAAGGAAGTGGACTAAAGCACATACACCTGACTTAATTATTGGAAATCCAGATGCAGGTGTCAGAACTAAAACAGCTACATCAAATGGATGTCTGTATCACTCTTTTCTCTCTCAGACTGAACCAAAGAAAGTGGAAGAAGCTCTTCAAGATGCTGATTTGGTGCAAGCAATGCAGGAAGAGTTAAATGAATTTGAAAGAAATAAAGTCTGGACCCTAGTGCCAAGACCAAAGAACAGATCTGTTGTTGGTACAAAGTGGGTGTTCAGAAACAAAACTGATACTGATGGCATAATTACAAGGAACAAAGCAAGGCTGGTTGCAAAAGAATATTCTCAACATAAGGGAATTGATTATGATGAAACATTTGCACCAGTTGCTAGATTGGAAGCCATAAGGGTATTTTTGACTTATGCTGCTCACAAAAAGTTTACAGTCTTTCAAATGGATGTGAAAAGTGCTTTTCTCAATGGAGAATTGGAAGAGGAAGTATATGTTGAACAACCTCCAGCTGTTGTAGATGTAAAATTTCCTAATCATGTCTACAGACTTGACAAAGCACTTTATGGCCATAAGCAAGCTCCAAGAGCATGGTATGAGACACTAGCTCAGTTTCTTCTGGAAAGTGGATTTAACAGAGGGACTATTGACAAAACATTGTTTTATCTCAACCATGGAAAGGACTTACTTTTGGTGCAGATATATGTTGATGATATCATTTTTGGTTCTACAAATGACAGACTTTGTAAAAAGTTTGCCAAACTGATGCAGTCAAGATATGAAATGAGTATGATGGGAGAACTCAACTATTTTCTGGTCCTTCAAGTCAAGCAGAATGAAGAAGGAACTTTTATTTGTCAATCTAAGTACACCGGAAATTTGTTGAAGAAATTTGGAATGCAAGATTGTTCAAGTGCATCCACTCCTATGGCCACTGCAACAAAATTGGATAAGGATACTGGTACATCAGTAGATATTACTGATTTTAGAGGTATGATTGGCTCATTACTCTATCTAACTACAAGTAGACCTGATATGATGTATTCTACCTGTCTTTGTGCAAGATTTCAAGCAGATCCAAGAGAACCTCACTTAACAACTGTGAAAAGAATTTTCAAGTACCTTAAGGGTACAGCTGACCTGGGATTGTGGTATCCTAGAGAATCAGACTTTAAGCTAATAGGTTACTCATGCAGATTTTGCAGGATGCAAAATTGACAGGAAAAGCACAAGTGGAAGCTGCCAATTTCTTGGAGGCAGATTAGTTTCTTGGTTTAGCAAGAAATATAAGTCAATTTCCACATCAACTGCAGAAGTAGAATACATTGCTGCAGGAAGCTGTTGTGCACAGATTCTTTGGATGAAGAATAAGTTACTGGATTATGGGTTAACATATTCTAAAATCCCTATTTACTGTGATAATCAAAGTGCTATTGCTATGACAGGTAATCCAGTTCAACACTCAATGACAAAGCACATTAGCATTAGGTACCACTTCATAAGGGAATATGTGGATGAAGGTACAATGGAATTGCATTTTGTTCCAACAGATCAACAACTAGCAGATATCTTCACAAAACCACTGTGTGAAGCTACTTTTACAAGATTGGTAAATGAACTTGGAATGGTTTCAAGTTCTTTCTCTAAATCTGCTTAGTTTATGTTCTGATACATCAAACTTTATAATCAGTATTTACAGATATTACTATCTTTGTGTATTCTGTGTTTAATTGAAAATTGTCAAAGTGCTGATTGTTCTCTGATGTGAATTTCTAAACTCTGATAGTGATATGAATGTTTCTGTGACTATTCAATCCAATGAGGATAACTGTGCTAGATGATGACCTAGTAATCTTTAATATACTGATATCCCATGTCTGAAGTAATTGTTTATGTGGAAATCTCTTAACACAAGCAAATTCTGATATTGAGCTTAGTTGAAGTTTACTTTGTGTATCTTATTATTAAGTCAAAAACTAGAATAGTGCTTCTTATCTGTTAAGTTCTGATGTTAGTAAATCTGATGGATGTACTAAGTGCTGATAAGCCTCACTTATCAAAAGAAAAAGAAAAGAAAAGAAATAAAAATCAGGTACTCCTTTGAGATCTAGAGTAAAAATGTGGAAGGGAAGACCCAAGTGCAGTGTTGGTATTAAGTTATATGCATTAGAAAAGCAAAATAAAATTTTCTTGGTGACTTTTCATATTTTCTGATTACTGGAGAAATACTCTGATTATAACATAAATTCTGATAAGCAGTTGTGACTCACTTACACTGAGAAGCCACTGTAAAAAGGAATTTTAAAAAGATGCATAAAATGAGCACAAAACAGTTGAGGTGGACTCATGCATGAACTCATTCTACAGTAGACTTCAGAATAATGGCAGATTTTGAGCAAAGTTCTTAGTTATGCCTTACTTCTAAGATGTACTGAAGTGAATCAGACTTTACTTTTTATCTGATATTTAGCTTATTGCACACACTTACACTCCATATGAATGATGAAAATTACTGTGGTGATAAATGTTGTTTTATATGAACAGTTCAAGTGTTAGTTGCATAAATTTGAGGACAAGTTCTGATGGAAGTTCTAATGATTAAGTTCTGACGTGACCATATCAGTATTTGTGTGAAGAATTACAGGAATAAACATTCACTTTTCGAGTTAAGATGCCATATTCTGATGACTTTTAAATTATGATAATAATCAAGTTCTGATATTGACGTCGCAGTATTTATTTGCTTGGTTAATTTTTGGTCATTACTTGAACGGTCATATTTTCCAGAATATTGGTTTATGAGAGATAAAGCAGTAATAATCATTTATTTAGTGGGAACAATTTTTTTTTAAAACTGAACGTGCAAAGTAATAATTGCTTATTTACCATGCCCATTAACTTTTGCCTTAACTGCTGCATGTCTGACAGGTGTAAAGGTATGTTCCACTCCTGATTAACTGCTGTCACGTGGGGTGTCTAAGTAAAAGAGATAAAAGACTTTTTATTCTCTTTTTCTAACGGTTTCTTTACAGACATTTTATCAAACACCTTACAGGCAATTTTATTTATCACTTATTTCTCAGGGCACCCAAGGATTTAATTGTTGATGGAGCCAAGTTTGTACCAAACAACTATGCTGCAATCTTGAACAAGGCTGAAGCTCCATCAGATTTGCACTTTGTGCAAGATTTCTTAGCAAATAGTGAGATTGGGTATGCTTTGACCCAACCTCCAACTATTTCAAGCCAACAAGTTCTGACGTTTTGGCGGACTGGGCATTTTGATGATGGTGGTGCTACTGGTACTCCGAGTATCATATTTGAAGTAAATGACGTTGAGCATGTGGTTACTCCTGGAGCAGTTTGTAAAGCTCTTCACTTACCAGAAGGCTGTACATTCTCAACAGTGGAGGACCCTGTTCTACAGCAGCTCATGGCCAGTTTGGGCTATGAGAAAAGTTTGGGAATGCTTGGACAATTGAAAAGAGCAAATATCAGGAAGGAATGGAGCTTTTTCTTTGATTGTATCACTAAGGCATTCGCCAATAAGTGCTATAACTTTGATGCCATTCTAATTATGAGTCAGCAAATCGAGTATGCTCTTATTCATCAAACTCACTTTGATTTTGCAAGTACTGTGCTAGGTTTCATAGGGGATAGGATGACAGAGGATAGGAATGTAGTATACTTTGCTAGATTTTGTCAGCTTATATATACCTTTTGTTGTGCTGTTGAACCCCAACCTACCACTGATTTAATTCCACCCCTTAAGCTTGTAAAAAGGGCTTTTAATGATTTGTTAAATGCTGACAATAAGAAACAAGTGGTTAGACCCTTACAGATACCTCAATCTGTAAAACAGATCCTGGTAAATGCTGATCCTCAAACCTACACATCTGTTTACCCTGATGTTCAACCCACCAGCACATCCCAGCCACCACAACAGCCATCAGAAAATACCACAACTACACTTCAAACTTCTCAACCTCAACCGATTCAACCCTCCATTAGGACATATTTCAAACCATCACAGACATTTCAACCTTCACCATCAGCACATGATGTGAGGCCTTCATCTTCAAAACCCAAGAGGACAAAGACTGTACCTCAGACACAACAGAAGAGAAGGAGGATTGTTCTGAGAGATGAGTCAGACAGTGAGGAACAGGTTCCAATATCAGAACCTGTTGTTATAGAAGCTGAGAAGATTACTTCTCAGAAAGATACTAAAACTGGGAGTTCTAGGCTTTTCAAAAGGCTTAGAAAGATGTATTCTGATGAAGCTTCTAAAGTCTCTCCACCTTCAAAGAGACTTAAGAAACAAAGAGCTAACATGGACACAACTGAGTCAGTTTCAGAGGATGAGGAAGCAGCAGCTAAGGAAGAAGATCAGGAATCTCTGATCTCAAAGGAGCCAATTGTGATTGAATCCCTTCCTTCTACACAGCCAAAATTTGCTGAAGCTACTGAATCTACACCTCCATTGTCACCAATTCAGGAAACTGCTCAAGACAGAGTATCTACACCACCTGTGTCTCCTGTAAATGATCCAGTACATACTGAAGACCCAGGTACAAGTGCTGAGATTGATATTCATAACCTGATTGTGCCTAAGATTTTATACTTGGAAGCTCCACCAGCTCAAATCACTCCACCAACATCACCAATTCTAGATGCTGATTTTAATGAAGATATTCCTACTACACCAATTCTGAATCTGGATGATGAAAATCAGATTTTAGGTGGGCATTAAGGTTTGGCTGTTGATCAGAACTTAGTTGGAGATCAGCACTTAGAGGATGATGTTGAAGCCTCAATAACCTCTCATACTGTTCTTTTATCAGAGGATGCTGACTCTGTAAATTCTGATGCTGATAATGATGAAGTTACTGATGAAGCTGCTGCCACTGTAGATGCTGATACAGCTGGTCCATCTGGACATGCACCTCCACAAGCTCCTTCAAAAGCTGATCTTGTTAAAAAGTTTGTTAGAGGAGATGCACCAGTACCTTGGAGTGAAACTCCTAGAGGACAGGAGTGGACTAAGGAATGGAACAAAGTTGATTTTGTTCCTACTTCAAACATACTTGCTGAGCACTTGGCAAAAGCTGATGAGATGCTAGTCAATGATGATTTCAAGGCACAGCTAAGAGTTACTGCACTCAGTACAAGGCACCTTCAAGGTCAACAATCTGTAACTCAGGCCAAGGTAGACAAGATTCAAGAGTCCTTAAATCAACAAGATATGGTTGCTAAGCTGGACAAGAAAAGGTTTTTCAAACCTACTTTTGACAAAATTGAGTACATTGAGCAAACCCAGGAGAAGCAACAGGCTCAGATTGATGAAATTTTGAAGAATCAAGCTTCATAGCAATCTCAACTCAATGAAATCCAATCCTCAGTGAAATTGTTTCTCTCTCTTCTTTTACCCGCTGATGCCAAAAAAGGGGAGAAAGTAATTAAGTCCAAATGCAAAATTGTTAAGACACTGAAGGGAAAGGATGATGAAAAAGATGACCTGGGAAACTCTGGAATGGGTGGAGGTCATGGTCAAAGTAAAGGTTTTTTATCAAGTAAAGCTGGAACTACAAGTCAAAGAACAAGTTCTGATACTGGGAGAAGAATAAGTTCTGATACTGGTAAAAAGATAAGTTCTGATGAATATCTGGAACTTGATGAGGAAATTTCAAGACAGTTATTTCTGAAAGAAAATCCATGATTGGACTTTGAGAGTCTAAAGGAAGAAGAAGCTAGACTTAAGTTAGAAAAAGTCAACTCCAAATCTAAAGCTTCTGTTGTTGAAAAGAAACTTCATAAGGCTAAAGGCATTGTGATAAAAGAATGGACAAATCCTGAGGCAACCAAGGCCAAATCACAAATGGAGATAGATCCAAGGTCCAAGGGCAAAGAAAAAGTTGGTGAACCTATAAAGGTTTATGTGCCTGCCATGGATGAAGAAATATCTGATGAACATGCTAATCTTACTCTGATTTCAAAGAAGATTTCTCAAACAACCTCTGACATGGCTCAAGTTGTTCAGAGTCAAGATGTAGTAAGTTCTGATATGACACTGAAGCAAGCAACCTCTGACATAGCTCAAGTTGGCTTGATATCAGAAGATAAGTTAAAGGAAACCTCTGACATTGCTCATGTTAAACCCTCAAAGTTACTCCTACCAGGATTCACCAAAGCTAAACAGACTCAACCTTTGAAGACTGCAACAAGTGGTTTTGAAGCAAGAGTGGTTACAGGAAAAGAAGCAAGAGATAAATCTGGATTGGGTAGTGCTGATGAAAGAAGAATACGGAACACAACCAATGATCCAACTTCTTTAAGTGAACCAGGTGTTGGAGCAACTCCTGAAAGATTGAATCAGCTTGAATCTGTACAGATGGTTTACCATACATTTTTGAAAGAACACATCTTGTTATATTTTATGACAGATGGAAGAGTATACCATATTAGGCAGAATGCTATACCACTGGAGTATTTTGAGGAACTAGAACATGTTATATTCCTACTTCAAGTGAAGAACAGATTAACAGATAGTGCTGCAAATTATTTGAAGACTCAAATTCAGAGACAGAAGAAGCTTTATTCTGTAAAGTCTGACAGCACATACTGTCCCAAGTACAGAGATCACAAGGGTGATATTGTCAAGATGAAGCCTAACTCTGCTAAGATTATAACTACCTTTCTGGGTTATAAGGCTGTAGAATTCAATCTTGAGTCTGACAAGGTGTAAGTCATATGTCATAGCCTATTTGTATATTCGAGGATTCAACTCAACTCAAATAAGAATGTAATAAGTAAATAGTGGATCGACCGTCAGAGAGATCTCGCAAAGTAATATATGTCAAAGGATTCAGAAACAAGGTTCATCTACAGACTTGAGGAGGTAATTCACTGGAAGAAGTTCAAGAAGTTGATCATGCCTCAGTGATATAAATCAAGATCGTGGATTTAATCAAGTGACAGAGATCTCGTCAGAGTATCATTAATTACAAGGATTTAATCTGAAGAAAATCAAAGCGTCAAAGTCAAGACATGAAGAAACGTCACAGAAGTTAGTCACTCATGAACCAGACAGTACATCGAGTGTCAACGTTGAAGTGGCGGAATTGATTCATAATTCTCAGTGATTTTCAGAAGATATTCAGAAGATTGGTTGCTGCTCAGGGTTAGTATTAATTCTCTATTAATTAATTAAGTCATATAATTTAATTAAGAAAATAAATTAAATCTACAAAGATTAATTTATTTGATTAATTAAATTAATTGATTAATTAACTCAGAATTAATATTAAGATTTTTCAGAGTTTTTAATTGGTTAAAATCTGTTTTAATTCCAAAAAGACAACTGATTGTATTAGTATGACAATCGGTATGACAATCAATAGTCATACCGAAAGTCATGCTAATTCAGTTGATTGTCTTACCAGAATTATTATTAGAATAAAATCACTTATTAATTCAGCAAAAACAATCTGTTTGAACTACTATGACAATCGGTATGACAATTGATTGTCATACCGAAAGTCTTGCTAGTTCATTCTGATTGTCTTGCTAGCTCTAAGGATAGTCCTACCGATTGTCTTGCTGAGCTCAGGATTGTCTTGCCAGTTCAATTCTATTATGTTGATTAAAAGAAGCAGACAAGCAGCAGATCAATTATCCATCCAATACACAGGTCAAAAACAAGAACACAGCAGCCGCAACAAATATTTCATTTGTCATCTGCTTACTTCAAGATTAAATTTCTAGTTTGTAAAGTTAAATCCAATCAAATAGAAATCATTCTCTTGTTCTTGTGTAACAATCTAGCGGATCAAAATCCCTAGAACTTAATCTCAAATCGCGTTTAGCATTTGATTCTAATTATTGCAAAAATAGAAAAAGTTCATGTCGAATTTATTCTAAATTTGTGATAATTAATTTGAGATTAATTCCTTGTAATCGATACAGTTGTTGTAACACCTTTCAAGTTTAATAATATTTTTATTTAACTTGAATTTTGTTTCACATTTTTTATTCCGCATTTAATTCGATTATTCGGTACTGTTTGTATTCAACCCCCCTTCTACAAACACATTGGGACCTAACAATTGGTATCAGAGCCTTCTGATTAACGAACAAATCAAGATCCTAGACTTTTGTGATTTTTCAACTCCTTGAATTTTTATTTATTCAAAAATTCATAATGACTTCACATAAAGTTGGAACCGTTAAAATTCCACAATTTGATAAAGAGAATTATATCATGTGGAAGAAGAAGATGCTATTATTTTTACAAGTTGCAAATCCCAAATATTCAAACTTGTTAAAGAAGGGTATAAAAACTCCGATGGTTATTGAACCGGAGGTAATAATAGATGGTGTGGTGACTACTGAAGCTAGAACCTATCCAAAAGAGCCTGAAGATTTTACTCCTGCTGAGAAGGAAGAAGCCTCCTTGGATGCCAGCCTTCAATTAATATTAATTGATTCCCTTGATCCCTTGATGAACAGACATGTGATGAACTGTAAAAATTCCAAACACATGTGGGAAACTATTGAGGTGATTAATGAAGGCACAGAGGAAGTTAGGGAGAACAAGTTGGAAATCCTAACCTCTGAATATGAACATTTCAAATCAAATCCAGGAGAAGGAATTACTGAAGTGTTTGAGAGGTACAATGCGTTGATCAACAACCTGAACATCAATGGAAAGTATTATTCAATCAGGGAGGTCAACAAAAAGTTCCTTTTAACACTGCCAGCTCATCTTGAACATAGAATCACTGCCATTAGAGAAGCTAGAGATCTGAGTGAGATTTCTTTGGACAGGCTCTATGGAGTGTTAAAAACCTATGAGTTGGAGCAGATTCAACAGAAGGAAGTCTACGGGAAGGATAGAATGGTCAGCACATCTACTGCACTTGTAGCTGAAGGTCAACAACAACAACAATCTCAACAGTTAGAAAGAATGGTACAGTTTTCCAAGGGTGAGGAAAATGAGTTAGTAGCAGAATATGATCCTCCTACTACAAATCAATCAAGTGATGATTTTTATTCCTTGGAAGAGCTGGAGCAATTGGAAGATGAATCAATGGCCCAAATTGTCAAGAGATTCTCCCATGTCAGATTCAGGAGGAATCCCAAGCTTAAGTACAAGTCCAACTACAACAAATTCCAGAAAGGTGGATCTTCATCCTCTAACACCAGCAGTGGTGGGTACAAAACAGGGATGGTTGATCGAAGCACCATTAGATGCTATAACTGCAATGAGTTGGGACACTTTGCCACAGAATGTAGGAAGCCAAAGCAAGTAAGAAAGAACTCTGAAAGGGCTTATCTGGCAAAGGGAAGAAGCTGGGATGATACTGACAGTGAAGATGAAGATGAAGGAAATCTTGCTCTTATGGCTATTGATGGAAAAGCTTCATCGTCAAGAATAGAGGTAAAACTTTCTGATGCTGAAATGGTTTATCATCTAAGAGGTAACTTAGATTGTGCACGTCGTGATAATGAACTGTTAAGTTTAAAGATCACAGACCTTGAGAAAGAGGTCAATGAATTAAGACTTGTGCATATTAATCAAGACAAATTAAAAGAACAAGTATCTTTTCTAGAGAATAGAGTTGACTGTTATAGAAAACTCGAAACTATTCTCAAAGACAAGATCACCGGTCTTGAGACTAAGGTTAGAGCCTACTTCAATTCTTGTTCGAAGGCTAAAGAGTTCTACAGTAAGCAAGCTGTTAATCAAACATCTGGAATATGATATGATTACAATGCTGCTATTGGAGAATTAGGCATAAACTCCCCTCCTCATGTCTGTGCTAAAGGGAGGGAAGTACCACATGTGCTTAAAGGTGTTGATGATCCCCTCTATAAAGCATCAATTGCTGAACCGTTTGATGCGACCTCTTCTGTTATTCAAGAAGAAATACGTGCTGAGGATCATGCTAATGAGAAGATTGTTTCCAAGTCAAGTGAGTCGAAAGTTCCAGTCAAAGTTGTGAAAGCAACTGAGACTAACTCAGACACACATGAGTTGGATAACAATAATGCCATGTCTACCATGCATAAATTGCCTGCTGTTAATCACTCTCATAAAGCATGTGGTGTTGCTAATTGTATGTCTTGTGCTTTTAATATGATGTATGCTTATTTTAATGGTAAGCATGTGTCTAATGATAAGACTACTCCTCGTCAGCATGTGAATAACAAGAAGCATGATAGGTCTAAGACTGCTAGTCCTTCTAAGGCTAGAAAGGAGACATTTGTGCCTAAGCTTAAACAGAAATTTGTTAAGGCTGTTTACAAGGTCAAATGTTCAGTCATTGAGAAAGTTGAGACAATTAAAATTAAAAATGTTGTTTTGCCTGACAAAGGACAGTTCTACAAGTATGCCGGGCCCAACCAAGTTTGGGTTCCGAAGAAGGTCTAATCCATTTGAAGTGCAGGGCATTAAACAGGTGTAACCGGTAGTGTGGATTCTTGACAGTGGATCATCAAGACATATGACCGGAGATAGAGCCCTGCTATCAAATGAGGATTGAGAAAGCTGGCCCCCTGGTTACTTTTGGAGATAACAGCAAAGGTTAATCTGAGGGATATGGCTGTTTACAAGCTGGGAATGTTATCATTGTAATTTTGTATATTGTGCTAGGTTATTATCAGGAAGCAGTATCTAATATATAGCACTAGTGACGAGACTTGAGAATATTACGACATATCAGACACCTGCTGCACATTACACTTGGAATTGTACTCTAGTAAGATGTGTACAAGTGTACTCCTGTTTGGTGAGTCAAAAGAGGAAGTCAGTGCACCACAGTTCATGGACTTTGCAGCTGCAGATCTATTGGACTATGCAATCTCTTCTTCACAATCTCACTTTAGGTTGGTATGAACTAGTATACTGCTCAAGCAATCGTCAAGGACATGGTATGGCACTCTAACAGAAGTTGTAATTTTATATGAACTAGTAGAGTCGTCATATTTATAACTATCTTATCACTAAGCACAATCATATTGTTTTATATGTGCAGTGGTATATTGATTATGCAACATAACAATTAGTATCTAAAGTACTTGACAAGTATCGGTCAATGATATGTTGTTAACATTATGTTGCAGATATTTGTAAGCTTTTGACATGAATGAGAATTACTTAGACTTTACCCTAAGTGATCAATGTTTTATCAAAAACTCATTCATTTTGAAAAACAAAAATTAAACTTCTTTCTACATTAGTGATTTCTTATTTCATGTAAAATCTTTTGAAATCACTATTGTAAATCATTTTCTCTCTATTACCATATGTTCTATGATACAGGTTCAGTCTCCAATGACTTTCTTTCATTGACAATCATGAGGTTGAAAACCCACAACGTCTATCCCAGACTGTAAAGACAAACACAAAAACAGAACCAACCAACACTCTTTTACCACTAAAAGTAGTATGAATGAGCGTGAGGGAGATAGTGCCTAGTGCACCACATAAGGAAGGTTCTGTAGTCAACCCAGTAGCTCTGTCTCCTACATAGATGAGTAGTATTTAAACCGAGACAACTGCTAGCCCCCATACATCTTCTCAAAAAGATGTAATGGCTGAAAAGGCACAAAAACAGTTACTAGATTCATTCTCTCAACAGGGTGAGTCTATTGAATTTTGCCTGTCGGCCAAGGTATCCGATGTAGTGTCACCACTTCAAACATAAACAATTCTTGATGCACAAGGAGAGGTTACACACACAAAGGATGAGTTGACGGAAACAAGAGTTTCGACCATTTTAAGGTCAGATTCGATTGTTCAAGGTTCGTTAGTGGACCAATTGCCTTTACAGGTGTTAGGAGAGGATACTGATCCAAAAGCCATATGTCAGTGGTCAATGTCTACCTCCCCAGGCTTAAATCCCCTGGATGCATCTGCGGATAGTGGATCTGACATAGGTGCAGATCGGCAACTTGTTGACAATGATTCAGATATAACCTGATTAGTCACAAGGAAATGTCTTCACAGACATTAGAAGGGAACTTTGATCTTTATGCTAAATTCTTTGGATCATTGTTTACCTTCCCAGAATTCAAATCTGGAACCCTAAAAGGGAAACTAGCAACTTGTAGATTATGACTCAGATTTATCTGACGAATTTAACAAGGATGGGGATTTCCGAACTCCCATTGCACCACCTATGACCTCCTTTAAGGATGGCTAAGGTGATTTTCCTTGCAGGTACAACTGGATTATGGAGCTATGAGAGAAGAGTGATACACTTGTGAGAATGAGTGTAAACACGAGTGGAGAGAAGAGTGAAATACATGTGAGGTACACTAAACAGAATCACACACTCACAGTGAGGTAGAAAGAGAAACTAATTGTTATTTCTTTTCCAACCAAGTGAAATATGAGAACTCCTTCAGACGACGGCATACATTCCTTCTTTAAGGGGGAGATAAAAGCTTAAGAAATAGTTTGGAGGATTCCTCAACTAAGGGGGGGAAATAGCAGGGAGGAAGAAAAAGATCCTAAAAATGTACACTACACCACACCATTGTTGTTTCTAACTACGGATCCTATTGTACGGGAGAGGTGGTAAACACAAGGTGATTTCCTAGTAAGGGAAGAAGCAGTTAGGGGAGTACCATTGGTTTTTATCTGCGGATCCTATTATACGGGAGAGGTGGTAAAACGAAGGTGATCTTCTTTAATCAGTTGATACTCATAGGGGGAGAAGCAAGAGATATGGGCTTCTCAACAGGAAATGTGGTTGTACAAATGAAGATGGAACTACTTGAAGATATGTTCAGTCTAGAGGAACATCTACTTGGAATCTGGAAAATGTTAAATCTCATCCAGAACTTTTCTGCTATTTACTTTGCATGTATGTTTATATCTTTTTCTTATTTGTTAGTTGAGTTATCCTCTAGGTATTTGTGTGTTATTGTCTAACAAACAAATAGGGGGAGATTGTAAGTCATATGTCATAGCCTATTTGTATATTCGAGGATTCAACTCAACTCAAATAAGAATGTAATAAGTAAATAGTGGATCGACCGTCAGAGAGATCTCGCAAAGTAATATCTGTCAAAGGATTCAGAAACAAGGTTCATCTACAGACTTGAGGAGGTAATTCACTGGAAGAAGTTCAAGAAGTTGATCATGCCTCAGTGATATAAATCAAGATCGTGGATTTAATCAAGTGACAGAGATCTCGTCAGAGTATCATTAATTACAAGGATTTAATATGAAGAAAATCAAAGCGTCAAAGTCAAGACATGAAGAAATGTCACGGAAGTTAGTCACTCATGAACCAGACAGTACATCGAGTGTCAACGTTGAAGTGGCGGAATTGATTCATAATTCTCAGTGATTTTCAGAAGATATTCAGAAGATTGGTTGCTGCTCAGGGTTAGTATTAATTCTCTATTAATTAATTAAGTCATATAATTTAATTAAGAAAATAAATTAAATCTGCAAAGATTAATTTATTTGATTAATTAAATTAATTGATTAATTAACTCAGAATTAATATTAAGATTTTTCAGAGTTTTTAATTGGTTAAAATCTGTTTTAATTCCAAAAAGACAACTGATTGTATTAGTATGACAATCGGTATGACAATCAATAGTCATACCGAAAGTCATGCTAATTCAGTTGATTGTCTTACCAGAATTATTATTAGAATAAAATCACTTATTAATTCAGCAAAAACAATCTGTTTGAACTACTATGACAATCGGTATGACAATTGATTGTCATACCGAAAGTCTTGCTAGTTCATTCTGATTGTCTTGCTAGCTCTAAGGATAGTCCTACCGATTGTCTTGCTGAGCTCAGGATTGTCTTGCCAGTTCAATTCTATTATGTTGATTAAAAGAAGCAGACAAATAGCAGATCAATTATCCATCCAATACATAGGTCAAAAACAAGAACACAGCAGCCGCAACAAATATTTCATTTGTCATCTGCTTACTTCAAAATTAAATTTCTAGTTTGTAAAGTTAATTCCAATCAACTAGAAATCATTCTCTTGTTCTTGTGTAACAATCTAGCGGATCAAAATCCCTAGAACTTAATCTCAAATCGCGTTTAGCATTTGATTCTAATTATTGCAAAAATAGAAAAAGTTCATGTCGAATTTATTCTAAATTTGTGATAATTAATTTGAGATTGATTCCTTGTAATCGATACAGTTGTTGTAACACCTTTCAAGTTTAATAATATTTTTATTTAACTTGAATTTTGTTTCACATTTTTTATTCCGCATTTAATTCGATTATTCGGTACTGTTTGTATTCAACCCCCCCTTCTACAAACACATTGGGACCTAACACAAGGCATATTTGATCAGACTATATCAGGACATAAGAAAAGCTAGAACAAATGATCTCAGGGCTGCTATCTTTCAAATTGGTGAAGATACAGTTGAATTGAAGAATGCTAAAAGGAGGATGATTAATGAATTTGAATATGCTGAGAGATGTTTGTTAAAGAACTATCTCAGAACAACTCCTGATATCAAAGAGATCAGTAATTAAATCCAAGTCAAAGATCTACAACTGCATAAATTCTGATATGTATACAAACTGAAGCTGTTATCAGAAGTTAAAGATGGTAAAGCTTTAAGGACTGTAAGTTGTAGTTATCTAGTCAAATTCTCATGCATTTGTACTTAATATTTTTGACATCATCAAATATCTGTTAAACTTGTATATTATGCTAATTTACAAGTTGGGGGAGATTGTTGGATATATTTGATAATGTGATGACTAATATGATTTGTGTTTAGTTTTCAGATCTTACTTAACAGAACAAATCAGTACTTAACTGGAAATCAGCACTTATACTGAAGTCAGAACTTAAGTTGTCAGAACTTAAGTTATCAGGAGATATTTATCAGGAGATAATATCTGGACTTAAAGAGACTTTCAGATAAGGAAGTCGGCTGATTGAAAGGAAAGAAGATCAAGACAAACGCATGAAGAGATATGCATGAAGAAGGAATTCTATGAAGAATAGAATACTTGGAAGAAAAGATAACTAGTTGATATATTTTGGGAAGCAGAGTTATATTCCATATCAATTAAAAGATTATCTTGTAACTGTGTAGTATATAAACACATACATAGGGTTTACACTATATGTGTTATCATAATCGAAGTTATTATTTATTGTAACCCTAGCAGCTCTCGTGATAAGTTGTTCATCACTGAGAGAGGACAGTTCCATATGATAACAGAGTTTATTGTGTTGAATAAAATCTATTTTCTGTTACTTGAGTTCTTATATTCGATTTGATTGTGCTAAACACTGTATTCAACCCCCTTCTACAGCGTATGAGACCTAACAGGATAAAATATTTAGTGCTCGGTTAGTGGTTTCGTGTTCTTGAGAGGAATAGTGTTTGGAACGATAAAAAAAAGGAACACAAGATATTCGAGGAAATATATATTCGTATATAAATCCTCGAGGGTGTTGCTACACTCCAGTAAATAAATTAACTGGCTACAATCTAAGAACAATAAAGTTCCTAGCTTCTACAAAGATTTACAAATTAAATCCTATACAATAATCTAGCTTTTGTTTGTACTAGGATTTAATTACCGGGTAACGATTATAATGCCCCTATGAATATACAAGAGTTATATCGGGCATTATAACGTTACTCCGGTGAGAAGTTAAACGGATATTGTTAGGTCACACAACACTGTAAAAGGGGGTTAAATACAGTGTAGAATACAATCAAATCGATTTAAAGCACAAGTAACAGAAAACAGATGTATTCGATATATCAAACTCTGTTACAATGGAACTATTCTCTCTTAGTGATGAACAAATATCATGAGAGCTGTTAGGTTACAATATATGATCTTCTCGATGATCGTAACTCTTATAGAGTAAACCTATGTCTGTGTTTATATAGACACACAGTTACAAGATAACTTCTAGTTGATATGGAATATAATCCTTTCTCCTAAAATATATCAACCAGATATCTTATAATTCTTCTAGTCCTCGAACTCTTTCCTTGCATATCTTCTTCTTGTATTAGTCTCTATCTTCTTTCTTGTAAATCAGCTTCCTTCCTTAACTGTAAGTCCTCCAGTACTTAAGTTCTGATATCCATCTTTTGATATTATCTTCTGATAATCTAAGTTCTGATATCCTTAAATTCTGACTTCCAGTAAGTCCTGATTCCAGTAAGAACATATATTTCCTGTTTATTAAGATCTGAGAACTAAACATGAAATATATTAGACATGACATCTCAAATATATTCAACAATCTCCCCCAACTTGTAAATTATGCAAGAATGTACAAGTTAATAGATTTGATGATGTCAAAAACATTTAAGTTCAAATGCAATAAGAGTTTGACTAAACAAATAATTACAACTTAGAAAACATCCAGCTTTACCAGCATCACTGAATCAATCTGAATCCATAATGATTCTTAACAAAATCTCTTATCATATTATCTTCAGCATTCTTCAGAACTTCAGCTAACTGTGCTTTGACCTACATCAGTTCTTCTTCTTTACTATCACCAATTTGATAAATGACTGTTCTCAGAGCTTGAATGGATGTTCTTTCAAGTCCATCACCAAGTCTGATAACCTTAGGATGTGAAGAGTTTTCATTATAACATAAGCATCTTCCTTTCAGAATAACTTCCACCTTAGCAGAATTCTTCAGCATATGAATTTCTCTTCCATCATCTTCAGTAATTATTGGACTTGTAATGAGAAGTCTTTGTACCAAAGATTCTAAATAGATCTCTTATAGCCTTGAAAATATATTCTGGCCATCTTCTTGTAACATCAGATTTTACTTCTAGAAGATAATGAATATGTTGAAGCTCTCTGATAGACTTCTTTAATACATTAGAATCAACTAATCTATAAGTCCTTCCATCATTGAGAAATAAGATCAATTTCTCTTTTAGATTCTCCTTATCATGAGCATCTATCACAACTTGAGCAGACAACACCTTGTCAAGATGTCTTTGTTTGATTTGTTCATATGGCTTGTCTGTCAATATGAAAGGATCTTTTAGAGTAACATCTACTCCTGTTTGAATCTTCTCTTCGTCAGAACCTAATCCAGCTGTATCTCTAGGTTGCTTGGATCTCAACCCAAATGTAGAAAGTTGACTCATCATGAGATTGGATTTTGGTTTAACTGGAGTAGCTTTCTTCCATAACAGCTTCTTCTTATCAGCAATTGTCATTTTATCCAAATCAACTTGATCAGAATTTGTTGTTTCTTCTGTAGCTTGCTGTCCTTTATTCTGAACAACAACTTGAGCAGTGTCAGAGGTTGTTTTAGAATCTTCACTTAACTTTCTTCTTTTCAGAATTTGAACAGTTTCATCTTCTATCAAATCATCATCATGCAATATAGTTTGATAGACCGGAATGGAAGAATTTTTCTTTTTCTTTAAAGGTTCACCAACCTTTTCTTTTCCTTTTGATTTAGAATCAATCTCAATTTGTGATCTTGTTTTGGCTTTAGATGCCTCAGTGATTGATTTCTCCTTGATCACAATGCCTTTCTCCTTAGGCCTTGGAGGTTTCTTTGCATCAGAAGCTTTAGACTTAGGATTTGTCTTTTCAGCAGCAAATCTAGCTTCTTCCTCCTTGAGAGTTTCTAAATCCATTCCTGGATTGTGTTTCAGAAATAATCTTCTTGCTATCTCCTCATCAAGTGTCTGGATTTTAGGATCTTTGTAATAAACAGTAGTCTGCTTCCCTTTTAACTTCAGAGTTTGCAAAAACCTCTGAGAGTCTTCAGATCCTGACTGAATCAGAATATCAGAACTTGACATCAGAATTTGCTTATCACTACTTGACTTCAGTGTTTGAGCATTCACATCATCAGAACTTGACTTGTTCTGAATAGAAGATTTTCCTTGAACTTTTCTTTGACCTCTGCTCTTTTCAGAGTTTCCCTGGTCATCACTTTCATCATCCTTTTTCTTCAGTTCTTGAGTAGGTGAGCATTTGGGCTTAACTACCTTCTCCCCCTTTTTGGCATCATCAGAAAGTAAGAGAGAAAGAAGAAGTTCAACTGAAGATTGGATTTCATCCAATTGAGCTTTCTAAGAAGCTTGATTAGCCAGAACCTCAGCAATTTGGGCCTGTTGCTTCTCTTGAGTTTTCTTAATGGCTGCAACTTTTTCAGAAATAGGTCTGATATACCTGTGTTTGTCAAGCTTGAGTACTTGATCTAGCTTATCAGCTTGTTCTCTGAGTGTATCAACCTTTTCATGAGTAGCAGTATGTAGACCTTGAAGATGTTTTATAGACAGAGCTGTGATCTTAAGTTGTGTGTTGAAATCAGCATTTGTAAGCAACTCATCAGCTTTTGCAATATGCTCTGTCAGAATTTTAGAACATGGAATAAAATCTAATTGATTCCACTTCTTGGTCCACTCAACACCTCTGTGAGTATCCTCCCAAGGAATATGTGCTTCCTTTTCAACAAATTTCTTCACCAATTCTTCCTTGCCTAGAATAGGTACTGGAGTCTCAGCAAAAACACTGTCATCAGAACTTGAGGAAGACTCATTGTGTTCTGATAGCTCAACAGTGTGTGAAGTAACTGGAGATTCAGGAATAACTGTAATAACCCCAATTTTTGAGAAATTTTGAAACCCTTATGAATAGTGTTTTTCTGAACGAGAAAACTTTTCATGCCACGCTATGTAGGGGTTCTGTTATTGATCTTATGGGATATTATTAGTACTCTTTGTGGTATATAAGTGTATGTAAAGATCGTCAGAATCCAATTCCGAACACTTTGATTTTTTCCGGAAATCCACAAGATACGGAGAGAATTGAGTATAAGGTAACAGGATAAAAAGGATTTAAATTAAAGGATTATAAGAGAGGATCATAGAAGGAATACAATATATTGAGAAAGGTTAAGGGAACCTAAGTAATAAGATCCCGGGTATGATCCCTCAAACGATAAACGAGAACGAAAGATAAGCGAACCGTAAAACAAATAAGTGACCAAGAGACAAGCTTGTACAAGAAGCCAGGGATTGTGACATCATCAAACCACAAGGTGTGGACAAGTGGGAGCATTATGACATGTGCAAGGTGACACAAGCATGACATGGGAAGGAAGGAGGTGTGGTGGCTTTTTAACCACACAAATTCAAGGGCAACAAGGTAATTAACTAAATCAAACACAAAAACAAGCCAACCAAGCCAAGCAAAATCATTTTCATCAAAATCAAAAAGAAACCAAGGCATGGTTCATCATGCTCTCGGCTTTTACTATTGCAAATGGGCAAGAATTCAAAAACTCAAGATCCAAGCCTCCTAAATTGGTGAGTTAATTCCCTAATCATCTTCATGCTTAGTTAGGGCTATATCATGAGTTTAAGCCATCAATTCCTTCTCCATCTTCTCCATTTAATCAAAGAAGAAGACTATGAATAGTGTTTTCAAGTTTTTAACTTGAAGTTTTTCTTGTTTTTCTTGAAGATCCAAGCATTCTTAAGACTTCTCAAAGCTTCTTAAGGCTTCCTAGCTCCTCCCACCACTCAAAGGAAGGTATACCATCTCCAAACCCTAGATTCCTATATATTATAAGATGATTTTGATTAGTAGGATGATATTGTAGCTTGTTGTTGTGATTAGAGTTTGGGATTTGAAATGGTAGTGAAATGGAATGGTAAATGTTGAGGTTTTGATGAAAAGAACTTAAGTATGATTAAAGTTAAGCTTAGGCATAAGTATGAATGATTAAATTGAATTGGTTGGGGTTGTTATGATGTGATGAGGATGGATGTTGGTTGTATGTTGGATTTGAGGTTGATTTGGAATGGGTTTTGAATGGTTTAAAATATTGGAAATCGCGTAAACATAGCCGTCATAACGTCCGATTTTCTTTAGACTGTTTTTGTGCATAACATTAGGACCCGAGAACCCCCTGCTAGATTATGACCACTGCCATGATTAGACAGCTCATGTTACGAGCTTCGTTTTGATATATAGTTCGTTCGATTCCGATGCACGGTTTAGGAGAAACGACCGTTTCAAGTAACGGCGTTTCGCGAACGAAACTTTTTCCCTCGCCTTACTTTGAAACATAGGTTAAAGACCAAAAAGGGTTAATTAATGTATGAAACATTTATGGTAAGTGTGTTAGGCAGTTGGTAAGACACTCGCGAAGGAATCACTTTAAAACTCGTAAAGGTTAAATTATTAAAAATGGTGGAGCCGAGGGTACCCGAGTGACTTAAGCGAATCAGTGAGCGCAAAACAAGCGTTAGAGTCTAAGTTAGTTAAAGTATAGATTTACAAGTGATTTTGGTTTAATTCCAACTTACTTGTTGTTTATAGGTTACCAGACTCGTCCCGAGCCTTTTATCACCCCAAGTCGCTCAGGCAAGTATTCTATCCGTTATACTGTTGTTGTGATGTATACATTTGTATATGCATGATCTTGCGATAAATGCATATTGGTTATTTAGCAAATTCTTGCGATATATTGTAGCATGTGATATGGTATATATGCATGCCTATTTCATATTCTTGAAATATATATCTGTTGGTTCAGTTGATAATACCTATGCTAGAGAATAGCGGTAACTTGCATATACCCTTAGTATAGGGACCCAAAGGTGAAAATATTTTCTAAAACCGGGAGTCGAGGATCCCGAGTAGATTTTGTATATATGGATATGGATATATATATATATATTTATATATATATATGGTTATAGTTTTCCAAACTATTAATCGAATAAGGTTTATTCGATAACTTTGACTTTATTTTATTATTGAATATTATTTCGAATATTATTCGAAGGCGTATGACTCCTTTTATTTATTTATTTGAATATTATTTGAATATTCATTCGAGGGCTTATGACTCTTTTATATTATTTATTAAATATTATTTGAATATTCATTCGAGGGCTTATGACTCTTTTATAATATTTATTGAATATTATTTGAATATTCATTCGAAGGCTTATGACTCAGTTTATATTATTTAATGAATATTATTTGAATATTCATTTGAGGATCTATGACTCCGATTATTTGCTGAGGTATATTCTTTATTTTATTAAAGAATAAGGTGTCAATAATCAAACTTATTTTCGATTATTCAAATAAAGATAATACTTTCATATAAGTATATCTTTGGTTATTTAATACTCATTTCAAGTATAAGTTTTAATACTTCTACTTCAATTATTTTTATAAAGATTATTCTTTATGGGAATATTATTTAAATAATAATATTCAGATATTTCTTTCATATTGGGACTGATTTATTTTATTAAATCAGCATTACTCCAAACATTCTTAAAAATGTTTTCGAGTCTTCAAAATGAATTTAAAAGGTAGAGAGGATCCCAAAAACTTGTTTCCAAATTCAAGATCTTCCATTTTAAGGGGACTTGAATACTCGCTCAAAAATCTAAGGGATCCGGCTCTGTGGTGTATTTTATATTCGCAACAAGGTTGCTGTTTTGATGAATGAATTGATTACTTGCCCAATGTTCGGGAAGTAAGCCCATCTAATTGAGTCGGCATAAGCGACAGGCCGTGGTACGGTCTATCAATGTGTAAGTGGCTGGGTGGCAGTCCATCAACGCGTAAGAGGCCGGGTGGCGGTCCAGCATAAGGTCCTTATGTGGCCAGGGTGATGACCGGTGGGGGATTCATCCATCTACTAGTAGAAAAGGTTACTTATTGGTATCTTTGCCTGATCAGCAAGATATCTGGTTTATGCCAAAATTCTTTTCCTTCCAAATTCATTGGATATTGCAACTCTGTTCATACTTTACATGACAGAGGTTTTCAGGAAATGTATGGGAGATATATATGAATATATTTATATATCGGGACTTAATGAAGTATCTCGTATCTTCATTATTTATAATGATATTCAAAGATTGAATCTATTCAAGTATTATCTTGTAGTCTCATCTATGTGATGAACTTTTGAACTAATTATAACTTGAACGGTGGTAGTTCAAGTAGTATTTGGAAAAGATATAAGTATATTGGAGTATCTTGTAACTTCATCTTTTAAACTTAAATCTAGTAAATGATTGTCTTATGAATGACAAAGATTTTCAGAAAAACATTGAGACAAGGTTAGATATATGAGATCACCTTGCAATGATATTTTTTTATACAGTTATACACTGGGACTTTGTGTATATTATGCATGGAAGAGGACTTCCAATATTTTGAAAAGTATATATGTATATATACTGAATATTTTGCGACTTCATCGCATTAAGATATCAAACTTGGTTCATTTCTTTTGACCAAGACTTTCATGAGTATTATGAGTAGGCTCATATATTGTAAATCATTATACATATTATTTTGGTGGGCTTGCTGCTCACCCTTGCTTTATTTCTTCATCACACAACAACAGTTAGGAAAGATGGCCAGACTCCAGCAGACTCAGCGCAAGCGCGTGGGAAGCGTCCCGCGTCTTCCCGTTGATGTTGTAGCTGCTATAGCTGCAGAGGTAGATCTATTGTAGATCAGACCAGCTACTTTTGAGAATCAATTATGTATAATTATAACTTGTGGCAGATAATGGCAATTAACTGTAAATTTATCAAGTAATCATTTTGGGTTGTAATAACTTTTAAATTGTGGATTCAAAGACTTGTACTTATTTAAATTTCATCTCTGAGACTATAACGGGTTGTGGTGTGTGTTAGTGTGGGGTCACAACATAAGGTTATTTATTATTAATTAAGTGAAGTGATATTGTGGAAAGAAAGACCGTGACGACCCGGATCCCCGACCCCAGATCTGGGGGTGTTACAGAAATGGTATCAGAGCTAAGCGTTATAAACCTCAGAGATGATGGGACGTTAAGATAATAAGTTAACTAAGATAATAAGAACTCTTTCCAAGTTCATAGTCGGGCTACCTAACGTAGCACTGACAGTTAAAACCCTTATGGGAACCCTTATAAATATCGTGATAGGAGCGTAGTTCGTTATCGTATATGGTAGCGGGACTCCGAACCCTGAGGTTGAGGAGCAACATCGCGATGATATTTTATTACTAATTGGAGATCGGATTGTGGATCCGATAGAGTGTCCTAATGCAGGACCGGATGATGTTGATATTGAGGATTTAGCGGTTGAGGATGTTGTCCTAGAAGGGATAGTTGTTGAGGAGGATCCCATGGAGGATCCTGACAGGATTGGATAAAGGACCACTGATGAATTGATGACCATGGTTTGGTCGACTACCAGAGGTAGGATTGGCCGGTCACTACGGGAGGTTCGTTCAAGTTGTAAAGATAGTAGCCCCTTTAACGCGGCTTACTCGTAAGACTGAGAAGTTCGAATGGACAGAGAAATGCGAGAACAGCTTTCAAGAACTGAAGCAGAGGTTGGTGATGGCCCTTATGCTGGCATTGCCGGATGGAAAAGGAGATTTTGTGAAGTGTAGTGACGCTTCGCACAAGGGCTTAGGGTGTGTGCTTATGCAGCACGGTAAGGTAATCGCGTACATGTCAAGACAATTAAGGTAATATGAAATTCGATATCCCCGCCCATGAGCTTAGGCTCGTGGCAATAGTTTTACCCTAAAGATTGGAGGCACTACTTGTATGGAGAGAAGTGCAAGATTTACACAAACCATAGGAGCTCTAGTACCTTTTTACGTAGAAAGAGCTCAACATACGCCAGAGGAGGCGGTTAGAGCTAATCAAGAATTATGATTGGGAGATTCTTTATCATTCGGGGAAAGCCAATGTGGTGGCTGATGCCCTTAGTAAAAAGGAGAGACTCAAGATGATAATGTCTTTTGGAGAGTTTATAAGAGATTTTGAGAAAATGGAAATAGAAGTGAAGGTAACCGGAGCCGGTACCGAAAAGATGTTTGAGATTGCAATACAGTCCGAATTATCGGAAGAGAACATATTGTTCCAGAAAAAGTGATGAATGAAGGCAGAGAGCTAACAATTAGATAAAAGATTAATACCGAGAAAGATGATAAGGGAATAATGAGGTATTCCTATAGAATTTGGGTTCCAAATGTTCAAGAGCTTAAAGATGAGATCTTAGATGAAAGCTAGTTTGAGGAATAAGAATTAGGGCAAACCCTGAATGTGATAGTCAGGGAGGACGCCATCAAGATAGAAGGAACCAATAACATAATGAAGTGGAAAATGAGGATTTTAACGTATAAGATAACCCCAAGTATGGGAGAAGGATGACACATTTCATACTAAGGAAACAGAAAGACGAGTAAGGAAAGGAGACCCGAGACGGTACTCCTATACGGAAATTCATGGACCTGTCTAAAAAGAACTTAGACTACTATCCCCAACCACCACCTTGAGGAAACAATGCGGTGAGAAATTCTTTCAGGGCCTTTAAGTCGCTAAGCCCTTAGAGTTCCAAGGAACAAGCTGAACCAGTCGAGGCAAGAACCTTGCTAAAGGAAATATAGGAATCATTTGAGATTCTAAGTGATGGACGAATCACAAAAGACTGTTTTTGTCACTTACCCTCCTAAGAGAAGGGCCACCACTGGTGAAAGACCAAGAAAGGCACGGAGCCAAAGGTTAGAATAAACTGATTAAAGTTCAGTCAATTGTTTTCGGGAAAGTAATTCCCAAGGTTATGGAGAGAGTGTAAAAGCTTTAGAGCCAGAACAAAGGCAGACGAGTATGATGAATTGTGAATCTAAGTTGTAAAAGTTATCAAGATTCGTTCTGAGGACACGAATCCAAAATGACGGGATGTTTGAAATCAATGCTTAAGTTGTGTTGGTTCAAGAAATAATGATAAGAGAAAGGAAAATAAAAAGAAACTGAAGTGGAAAGGAATATAAAGGCAATAGAGTTTGAGGAATGATAAGGGAGTTGGGTATGAGGAAACCCTAAAGACTCATAGCAATAGAAATAGAAAAGTATGTAATCGTCAGGATGATGATGATCCACCATGAGTTAAAATTGATGGTTGAAGGCATAAGAGATATATATTGTACCCCCTTTAAGTTGGGAGGATTCGAGGAAACCTTGAGATAGTTCGAAGGATAAATATTAAGACGCGGACAGACTAAGGAGATAAGAAAGTAGGAAAGTAGGAAAATTGGATGAAGGAAGTGACCTTCAATAATGTGAAATGTAAGACCGGTGGCTCGATACCCAGGAAGGGAGACGCCAGGTATGAAAGATATCCCAACATTGAGATGACTGTTGAGATAAACAACAAAAGTAAATAAGGATTTATTAAGAAGAAGTTCACGTTGAACACGACTAATATCTTCCAGATCATCCATGTGATCATTACCAAATCAGGAAAGAAAAGCGGATAACCATTTTTATCTTTTGGAGGCCATGTGGATTGACCTTAACTTGAATAAGGATGCTATTGTGAAATTCGGTATAGACTATCGAGGTGGAAATGATTGAATAAGATACCCTTATCAGGGATATATGACTTTATTTATCCATGGAAGGATGCTTGTACCTTTTTAAAGGTGGAATTAAGGATAGAACATCGGTAACTTAAAATGAATCCTAGGGGACTGCATAAAGGTTGGCATGTCACCCTTAATAGGGACAGTATGAGTTTTGACAGTATGATTGGGAAAGGGTTAAGGTAACAACAACCTTTAAGAATCAGTGGAGAAATTTTGCAGAAGTATATAGACAATGGTTCTACTATTAGTAAATGGTATTGTGATATGCCCTGTATCTAGGGAATACAGGAGGAACGATTGAAGGATAACCTTAGAGGTTTTATAAGGAAAAAGGTAATATTCAAAATTATCAAGAATAGAAATGTGGATAAAGGAAATATGACGTAATTATAATGATGCCAAGTGGGGCACGTGTTAAACCACGAGAAAGTATGGATCGAACCAGTAATGGTCGAAATTGTTCAGGGCAATTAGGACTTAAGATAAAAAAAAATGTTCTAAGTATGATTGAGAGTCAGTCTTGACAGTGATTAGCCTCTAAAGAATGAGGCAATAACTTATGGAAAAATGGTGATTCTTTTTCCCATCTGATTTTAAGGAAAACATCTTCACTCAAGCAGTGATCGGAAATAAGGTAGAAAATTTATTTGGAGGTGGTTAAAATGACATTGACTGTAAGGAAATTTTACTATCAGGAAAGGCCAAAGAGGTGGCCGACACTTTAAAGGTAAGTGGATAATTATAGGCGCGTGTGCCAAAAGAATACAGTGATGATGGTTAAAAATGTGAAGGTTGAATTATGGTTTGGAAGATTGACATTCTTTCTGATGACTGTGCAATACCCAACCGTAGTAGTAGTTGGTAAAGGTTTAATTCGTGTAATCGCCATGAACGGGCTATCTATCTTAGGAGGTCCTATCTTGAGATAAGCCAGGACCATGTTTCAAAAAGGACTAGACGAACCTTTGAGTTAAGTCTTCTATTTAAGGCATATGATTAAGAATGGTATTAACCTGCTATCGTTGCTTTGATTGAAACTCTTCTGCAATTTTATCTACTTCATGTCATGAAAGTACGTCAGAGTTTGGAGTGTTCTTCATGAATTGTGATTGGTGGTTATGTTAACTCCTTAGGAGAATTAGATACGAGATGTATGGACTCCGTATGGTTAGCTATTAAGACTTCATGGAAAATGAATGACTACAGTAGGTCAGTGGTGGACCATAGTAAGGCAACAATGATTCTGCGAGTAATGAGCTGATTACAACCGTGAGAGTTGTATTGGAATGGGTGTTGAGATTGAGTACCACTAATCGGGTCGTGGTAGTGTATAAGTTATCATTGATAGACTAATTAAGTAGAGTATCTACCTAGTGAATTATTATTCTTTCTTATCAATAGAGAGTCGTATTATTATACGAGGAAGGTTGCGGTGCAAGCATAGAATTCTAGTAACGATGATGTATAGAATAAGATCCCAGATTCGATTTTCGATGTCGAGGGAGTTTCAAAGGTGATTGTGTATAAGCTCGATGAAGAGCATGGGTCCATAGAATGATGGACGGGATAACGAAAATATTTAGGCACGTGAAATGCGATGCTATAATACTTGATGTTGATATAAATACATATATGTTTTGTTCTTCTATGACAAACCTCTATAGTTCAGAGGTAGGTTCCAAGCCAGATATTTTATGGCAGTATATTTTTTTTTCATATATACAATTCTCTTCAATTCGTTCTTTTCTCTTCTTTTCATTTCATGTAAGCTGAGAAGAACAACCCTTCCAGAAAGGGGAGGTATTGCCGAATGACTATCTATCTGTGTGATAGAAGCCTAGTAGGATACCAGCTATTATTTAATTGCTTGTCAAGTACTAAAGGCTGGCCACCTTCTGTACTAACTAAGCGATATAACAAGTGTTCATGATCATAGTGATCTCTCAACAAATTCCTTTACTTCTATATGAAGGATTAAGCTTCCAAAGATAGAAGCAGCTGAAAAAGGAGTAATAAAGTGGTGGTAGTATGCGAAATGGGAACACATTCGTGATACTAAGGTTGACGTGGTTATTAAAAGGTTATAGAACGCTAGCGAGCAAAAGTATAACCCGTATAATATTAGGAACGGAAGGTAGTAGCGATTACGAACTGGAAAAGAATGGGTATTGAGAAGCAAGAGTTCGAATGATTGGAAGCTATGATGAGAGTCTGTGTAATAGACTTGAAAGAATTTGGAATGATCACTTAATTCGGATTGAGTTATCTTACGACAATAGATCATATGTCATTATCGAGATGTCGCCTTATGAGATCCTTGAGGGAAGACAATGTCGATCCCCCTTATGTTAGGATGAAGTTGTAGAGCGCAAGATGCTCGGACCCGCAGTAGTCCAAAGGACCAAGGATATGATAGATCTAATCAGAGGACGGCTGGTAGTAGCCCAAGATGGACATGATAAGTATGTGATTTGACACGAAAGGATAAAGAGTATGAAATAGGGGACCTAGTAATGTTATAGGTATCCCTTGGAAAGGATTGATGAGGTTCGGAAAGAAAGGAAAGCTAAGTCTACAATTTGTTGGACCCTTGGATATATTAAGACGTTTGGGAAGTTAGCATATGAGCTAGCCCTAACCCCGAACATGTAGCAGGTCGTAACGTGTTTCACGTATCAATGTTAAGGAAGTGTAATTCAGATGCCAGATAAATAGAGGCATATGAGCGCATAGATATGCAACCCGACGTAACCTATATGGAGCAACCAGGAAGGATTATAGAGTGAAAAGGAACAAGTGCTTAGGAGAAGGATTATCAAACTAGGCAGAGTTTGGTGGTAGAACCACAATGTGGGAAAATTGACTCGAGAGTTAGAAAGTGTAATGCTAAGAAAGTATCCCCATTTGTTTTCTATCTGATTCCGGGACGGAATCCTTTTAAGGAGGGGAGACTGTAATAACCCCAATTTTTGAGAAATTTTGAAACCCTTATGAATAGTGTTTTTGCTGAACGAGAAAACTTTTCATGCCACGCTATGTAGGGGTTCTGTTATTGATCTTATGGGATATTATTAGTACTCTTTGTGGTATATAAGTGTATGTAAAGATCGTCAGAATCCAATTCCGAACACTTTGATTTTTTTTTTCCCGGAAATCCACAAGATATGGAGAGAAT
Source organism: Apium graveolens (assembly GCF_009905375.1). Lineage (NCBI taxonomy): Eukaryota > Viridiplantae > Streptophyta > Magnoliopsida > Apiales > Apiaceae > Apium > Apium graveolens. Next base: position 32,710,514 of record NC_133653.1, read on the forward strand.
TGAGTATAAGGTAACAGGATAAAAAGGATTTAAATTAAAGGATTATAAGAGAGGATCATAGAAGGAATACAATATATTGAGAAAGGTTAAGGGAACCTAAGTAATAAGATCCCGGGTATGATCCCTCAAACGATAAACGAGAACGAAAGATAAGCGAACCGTAAAACAAATAAGTGACCAAGAGACAAGCTTGTACAAGAAGCCAGGGATTGTGACATCATCAAACCACAAGGTGTGGACAAGTGGGAGCATTATGACATGTGCAAGGTGACACAAGCATGACATGGGAAGGAAGGAGGTGTGGTGGCTTTTTAACCACACAAATTCAAGGGCAATAAGGTAATTAACTAAATCAAACACAAAAACAAGCCAACCAAGCCAAGCAAAATCATTTTCATCAAAATCAAAAAGAAACCAAGGCATGGTTCATCATGCTCTCGGCTTTTACTATTGCAAATGGGCAAGAATTCAAAAACTCAAGATCCAAGCCTCCTAAATTGGTGAGTTAATTCCCTAATCATCTTCATGCTTAGTTAGGGCTATATCATGAGTTTAAGCCATCAATTCCTTCTCCATCTTCTCCATTTAATCAAAGAAGAAGACTATGAATAGTGTTTTCAAGTTTTTAACTTGAAGTTTTTCTTGTTTTTCTTGAAGATCCAAGCATTCTTAAGACTTCTCAAAGCTTCTTAAGGCTTCCTAGCTCCTCCCACCACTCAAAGGAAGGTATACCATCTCCAAACCCTAGATTCCTATATATTATAAGATGATTTTGATTAGTAGGATGATATTGTAGCTTGTTGTTGTGATTAGAGTTTGGGATTTGAAATGGTAGTGAAATGGAATGGTAAATGTTGAGGTTTTGATGAAAAGAACTTAAGTATGATTAAAGTTAAGCTTAGGCATAAGTATGAATGATTAAATTGAATTGGTTGGGGTTGTTATGATGTGATGAGGATGGATGTTGGTTGTATGTTGGATTTGAGGTTGATTTGGAATGGGTTTTGAATGGTTTAAAATATTGGAAATCGCGTAAACATAGCCGTCGTAACGTCCGATTTTCTTTAGACTGTTTTTGTGAATAACATTAGGACCCGAGAACCCCCTGCTAGATTATGACCACTGCCATGATTAGACAGCTCATGTTACGAGCTTCGTTTTGATATATAGTTCGTTCGATTCCGATGCACGGTTTAGGAGAAATGACCGTTTCAAGTAACGGCATTTCGCGAACGAAACTTTTTCCCTCGCCTTACTTTGAAACATAGGTTAAAGACCAAAAAGGGTTAATTAATGTATGAAACATTTATGGTAAGTGTGTTAGGCAGTTGGTAAGACACTCGCGAAGGAATCGCTTTAAAACTCGTAAAGGTTAAATTATTAAAAATGGTGGAGCCGAGGGTACCCGAGTGACTTAAGCGAATCAGTGAGCGCAAAACAAGCGTTAGAGTCTAAGTTAGTTAAAGTATAGATTTACAAGTGATTTTGGTTTAATTCCAACTTACTTGTTGTTTATAGGTTACCAGACTCGTCCCGAGCCTTTTATCACCCCAAGTCGCTCAGGCAAGTATTCTATCCGTTATACTGTTGTTGTGATGTATACATTTGTATATGCATGATCTTGCGATAAATGCATATTGGTTATTTAGCAAATTCTTGCGATATATTGTAGCATGTGATATGGTATATATGCATGCCTGTTTCATATTCTTGAAATATATATCTGTTGGTTCAGTTGATAATACCTATGCTAGAGAATAGCGGTAACTTGCATATACCCTTAGTATAGGGACCCAAAGGTGAAAATATTTTCTAAAACCGGGAGTCGAGGATCCCGAGTAGATTTTGTATATATGGATATGGATATATATATATATATTTATATATATATATATATATATGGTTATAGTTTTCCAAACTATTAATCGAATAAGGTTTATTCGATAACTTTGACTTTATTTTATTATTGAATATTATTTCGAATATTATTCGAAGGCGTATGACTCCTTTTATTTATTTATTTGAATATTATTTGAATATTCATTCGAGGGCTTATGACTCTTTTATATTATTTATTGAATATTATTTGAATATTAATTCGAGGGCTTATGACTCTTTTATAATATTTATTGAATATTATTTGAATATTCATTCGAAGGCTTATGACTCAGTTTATATTATTTAATGAATATTATTTGAATATTCATTTGAGGATCTATGACTCCGATTATTTGCTGAGGTATATTCTTTATTTTATTAAAGAATAAGGTGTCAATAATCAAACTTATTTTCGATTATTCAAATAAAGATAATACTTTCATATAAGTATATCTTTGGTTATTTAATACTCGTTTCAAGTATAAGTTTTAATACTTCTACTTCAATTATTTTTATAAAGATTATTCTTTATGGGAATATTATTTAAATAATAATATTCAGATATTTCTTTCATATTGGGACTGATTTATTTTATTAAATCAGCATTACTCCAAACATTCTTAAAAATATTTTCGAGTCTTCAAAATGAATTTAAAAGGTAGAGAGGATCCCAAAAACTTGTTTCCAAATTCAAGATCTTCCATTTTAAGGGGACTTGAATACTCGATCAAAAATCTAAGGGATCCGGCTCTGTGGTGTATTTTATATTCGCAACAAGGTTGCTGTTTTGATGAATGAATTGATTACTTGCCCAATGTTCGGGAAGTAAGCCCATCTAATTGAGTCGGCATAAGCGACATGCCGGGGTACGGTCTATCAATGTGTAAGTGGCTGGGTGGCAGTCCATCAACGCGTAAGAGGCCGGGTGGCGGTCCAGCACAAGGTCCTTATGTGGCCAGGGTGATGACCGGTGGGGGATTCATCCATCTACTAGTAGAAAAGGTTACTTATTGGTATCTTTGCCTGATCAGCAAGATATCTGGTTTATGCCAAAATTCTTTTCCTTCCAAATTCATTGGATATTGCAACTCTGTTCATACTTTACATGACAGAGGTTTTCAGGAAATGTATGGGAGATATATATGAATATATTTATATATCGGGACTTAATGAAGTATCTCGTATCTTCATTATTTATAATGATATTCAAAGATTGAATCTATTCAAGTATTATCTTGTAGTCTCATCTATGTGATGAACTTTTGAACTAATTATAACTTGAACGGTGGTAGTTCAAGTAGTATTTGGAAAAGATATAAGTATATTGGAGTATCTTGTAACTTCATCTTTTAAACTTAAATCTAGTAAATGATTGTCTTATGAATGACAAAGATTTTCAGAAAAACATTGAGACAAGGTTAGATATATGAGATCACCTTGCAACGATATATTTTTATACAGTTATACACTGGGACTTTGTGTATATTATGCATGGAAGAGGACTTCCAATATTTTGAAAAGTATATATGTATATATACTGAATATTTTGCGACTTCATCGCATTAAGATATCAAACTTGGTTCATTTCTTTTGACCAAGACTTTCATGAGTATTATGAGTAGGCTCATATATTGTAAATCATTATACATATTATTTTGGTGGGCTTGCTGCTCACCCTTGCTTTATTTCTTCATCACACAACAACAGTTAGGAAAGATGGCCAGACTCCAGCAGACCCAGCGCAAGCGCGTGGGAAGCGTCCCGCGTCTTCCCGTTGATGTTGTAGCTGCTATAGCTGCAGAGGTAGATCTATTGTAGATCAGACCAGCTACTTTTGAGAATCAATTATGTATAATTATAACTTGTGGCAGATAATGGCAATTAACTGTAAATTTATCAAGTAATCATTTTGGGTTGTAATAACTTTTAAATTGTGGATTCAAAGACTTGTACTTATTTAAATTTCATCTCTGAGACTATAACGGGTTGTGGTATGTGTTAGTGTGGGGTCACAGCATAAGGTTATTTATTATTAATTAAGTGAAGTGATATTGTGGAAAGAAAGACCGTGACGACCCGGATCCCCGACCCCGGATCTGGGGGTGTTACAATAACATTATCTAAATTCTGATCAGCAGAATTTATCTCCAGAGCTGGTGTCTTTGATGTAGATGGAGCTTCCAGATAAAGAACTTCAGGTATATTCAAATTATGAATATCTTTTTCAGAATTATCAGTCTGTTCTTTAGCATCATCTGTAGCTTTAATTGGAGAGACAGGAGGAGTAACAACTGTGTTGGAAACAGTTTCTTTGGCCTGAGCTGGAAGGGCTTCAATGATAATCGGTTCCTGTGAGATCAGAGATTCCCGATCCCCTTCCTCAGCTTCTTCAGTATCTTCTGAGATAGCTTTAGCCAAATACCTCCTTGCCTTCATTTTTTTCAATCTCCTTGCCAATGAAGGAGTTGTTTCAGCAACATCAGAATGTTCAGATTTCCTTTTCAAAGTATCAGAACTTTGAGCTGCTTTTACTTTTTGAGAAGTAACATTCTCAGCTTCATTTATCACAGGTTCAGATGCATGAACCCGTGCTTCAATTGTTTCCTCTTCACTTTCAGACTCATCTCTGAGAATCATCTTCCTTCTCTTTTGTGGAGGTTGAGGAACAAACTTTGTCCTCTTAGAAGTTTTGGAAGATCAAGGTCTGGTTGTTTGTGCAGATGGTTGAGAAGCCTGAGGTGTTTGAGTAGAGGTGATAAATGCTGATGGTTGAGATTCTGATGGTTGAACTTCAGGATATAGTGCAGTGTATTTAACTGGATCATAGGTTATTAAGGCTTGTTTGACAGATAAAGGTATTTGGAGGGGTCTTAACACAACCTTCTTATTATCAGTAGATAATAAGTCATTAAAAGCTCTTTTGGCTAATTTGAATGATGGAATTAATTCATGAGCTAATTGGGGCTTATCATCACAACAAAAGCTATAAATAAGCTGACAAAATCTAGCAAAATAGACAGTATTTCTATCTTTTGTCATCCTATCCCCAATGAAACCTAGAACAACACTTGCATAATCAAAATCAATTTGATTAATGAGAGCACCCGATTTGTTGACTAAATATTGGGATTGCATCAAAGTTAGAACATTTGTTTGCAAAAGCCTTGGTAACACAGTCGAAGAAGAAACTCCATTCCCTCCTTATGTAAGATCTCTTCAACTGACCCCGCTTTGCCAATGTCCTCTCATACCCCAGACTGCCCATCATGTTTTGAAGAACTGGCTCCTCAACAGTAGAATAAGCACAGTTCTCAGGCAGCTGCAGTGCTTATCGAATCGTGGCCAATGTCACGACATGCTCATCCTCCCCTGATGAAAAGATAATACTTAGGGACCCTTGAGCACCACCATCATCATATACTCCACTTCTTCAGAACTCCAGCACTTGAGTACCAGAGACTGCATCAGGTTGGGTCAAAGCGTACCCAATATCAGAACTAGTAAGAAAGTCCTGAATAAAGTGAAGTTCCGATGGAGCTTCAGCCTTGCTAAGAATAGCGGAGTAGTTTTAGGAACAAACTTAGCCCCGTTGTAAATTACGTCTTTTGGTGCCATCTCTGTAAGAAATTAAGTGAGTAAGAGAATGTTTGCAAAGTGTTTGTGAAAAGTCCTGAGAGAAAAAAAAAACTTCAGAAAATAAAAGAGAGAGAGAGAGAAAGTAAAAGAGATTTATAATAGAAAAGTAAGTAAAAGATTAGAAAATATTTTATCTCTCATATATATACTCTCTCCACTCAACAATTGTATTTTTGAAGCATGGAATACACTTTACACCTAGCACCATGTGAACAGTCAATAAACGGTTAAAGAGGAGTTAATGGGAACGTAAAATATGTAATAATTACCGTGCAGATGCAGTTTTTCAGGACATACACGTTAACCACTAACCCATAATGATTATGACTATTTTATTTCAACCAAATTATTCTGATTTAAATATGAATGTTTCAGATTTTATCACAAATAAGTCAAGTAAAGAAAAATGCCATGTAAGCATCAAAGATCCCATCAGGATTTAATATCAGAACTTAACTTATACTAGATTTTAACAGTCATCAGAATATGGCTTTTAAACTCAAAAGTGAATATCTTTTTCTGTGATTCGTCATACAAATACTGACTTATTTTCTTCAGAGTTTAATCATCAGAACTTCCATCAGAACTTGTCCTCATTATTTATGCAACTGACACTTAACTGTTTGTCAAAAACAACTTAATCACCACAATAATTTTCATCATTCATATGGAGTGAAAGTGTGTGCATTCAGCAAGACATCAGATAAAGATTAAAGTCTGATAAACTTCAGTATATCTTAGAAATAAGGCATAACTCAGAAAAATGCTTAAAATCTTTCATCAGTCATGATGTCTATTATAGAACAACTTTATGCATGAGTCCACCTCAACTGTTTGTGCTCATTTTATGCATTTTTTGAAATTCCTTTTTATAGTGGCTTCTCAGTGTAAGTGAGTCACGACTGCTTATCAGATTTATGTTGTTATCAGAGTATTTCTCCAGTAATCATAGAGTGTGAAAAGTCACAAAGAATTTTTTTGCTTTTCTAATGCATATTACTTAATACCAGCAATGCACTTGGGTCTTCTCTTCCACATTTTTACTCTAGATCTCAAAGGAGTACCTGACTATTATTCTTTTCTTTTCTTTTCTTTTTATTTGATAAGTGAGGCATATCAGCACTTAGTTCATTCTTAAGATTTAATGCCATCAGAATTTGACAGATAAGTAACAAGAATCTAGTTTGTGACTTAGTAATAAGATACACAAAGTAAACTTGACTAAGCTTAATATCATAATCTGCTTGTGTTAATGAGTTTCCACATAAACAACTAATTCAAACATGAGATTTCTAGTATGTGAAAGACTACTAGGTCAGCATCTAGCACAGTTATCTTCATTGGATTGAATAGTCACAGAATATTCAAAACACTTATCAGAGTATATAAATCCACATCAGGTAACAATAAGCATTTAATGAAATTCAAATTAAGCACAGATTACATAGAGATAATGCAATCTGTAAACAATGATCATAAAGTCTGATGCATGAGAACAAAAACTAAGCAGATTTAGAGAAAGAACCTGAAACCATTCCAAGTACATTTACCAATCTTATAAAAGTAGCTTCACATAGTGGTTTTGTGAAGATATCTGCTAGTTGTTGATCTGTTGGAACAAAATGAAATTCTACTGTACCTTCATCCACATGTTCCCTTTTGAAATGGTACCTAATGCTGATGTGCTTTGTCATTGAGTGTTGAACTGGATTACCTGTCATAGCAATAGCACTTTGATTATCACAGTAAATAGAGATTTTAGAAAATTCTAACCCATAATCCAGTAACTGATTCTTCATCCAAAGAATCTGTACACAACAGCTCCCTGCAACAATATATTCTGCTTCTGCATTTGATGTGGAAATTGACTTTTGTTTCTTGCGAAACCAAGAAACCAATCTGCCTCCAAGAAATTGACAGCTTCCACTAGTGCTTTTCCTGTCAATTTTGCATCCTACAAAATCTGCATCTGAGTAACCAATTAGCTTAAAATCTGATTCCCTAGGATACCACAATACTAGATCAGCTGTACCCTTAGATACTTGAAAATTCTTTTCACGGCTAATAAGTGAGGTTCTCTTGGATCAGCCAGTATCCTTATCTAACTTGGTTGCAGTGGCCATGGGAGTGGATGCAGTTGAACAATCTTTCATTCCAAATTTCTTTAGTAAATTTCTGGTATACTTGGATTGACAGATAAAGGTGCCTTCTTCAGTTTGCTTGACTTGAAGGCCCAGAAAATAGCTGAGTTCTCCCATCATACTCATTTGATATCTTGACTGCATTAGCTTTGCAAACTACTTTCACAGTTTGGAATTAGTAGAACCAAATATGATATCATCAACATATATCTGTACCAAAAGTAAGTCCTTTCCATGGTTGAGGTAGAATAAAGTCTTGTCAATTGTGCTTCTGTGAAATCCACTTTCCAGAAGAAATTAAGCTAAAGTCTCATACCATGCCCTTTGAGCTTGCTTAAGGCCATAAAGTGCTTTATCAAGCCTGTAGACATGATTGGGAAATTTAGGATCTACAAAGCCTTGAGGTTGTTCAACATATACCTCTTCTTCCAATTCTCCATTGAGAAAAGCACTTTTCACATCCATTTGAAAGACTTTAAACTTCTTGTGAGCAGCATAAGCCAAAAAGATCCTTATGGCTTCTAATCTAGCAACTGGTGCAAATGTTTCATCATAATCAATACCCTCCTGTTAAGAGTAGCCCTTAGCAACCAGTCTTGCTTTATTCCTTGTAATTATGCAATCACTGTCAGTTTTGTTTCTGAATACCCATTTTGTACCTACAACTGATCTGTTCTTTGGTCTTGGCACTAGGGTCCATACTTTATTTCTTTCAAATTCATTTAACTCTTCCTGCATTGCTTGCACCCAATCAACATCTTGAAGAGCTTTTTCCACTTTCTTTGGTTCAGTCTGAGATAGAAAAGAATGATAGAGACATTCATTTGAAGTTGCAGTTCTAGTTCTGACACCTGCTTCAGGATCTCCAATGATTAAATCAGGTGTATGTGCTTTAGTCCACTTCCTTGCAGATAGAAGTTGATCTCTAGAACTGGATCCTCCCCCATGATTCATGCTGTGTCCATCAGCATCTTCTAATGCTCCCCCTGTAGTTATGCTCTCTGAGACTTCAGAATTTGAATTTGATTTTTCAGGAGTTGAAGAATCAGAGCTTCCAGAATTATCAAGAGTTTGGCTCATCAGAACTAGATGAATCAAAATTTGAAGAGCCAGTGACAGGTTCTGATGCTTTTCGAGAGTCTTGAGATGTGGTAGGATCTTTAGCTAGCGCCCCCTGGACAGGTGCATTTTCCATTTGAAGTTGTTACCACAGTTGCAATGACATTATAACTTAATCCATCAGAACTTACAGGATCAGAATTTTTAGGATCAGAATTTAAATCTTCATTCTCAAATATCACCTGATCATGATCATCAAAATCTTCAAGTCTAGTAATCTTCTTATCATAAAAAGAGAGATTGATAGATTCCATGACAACTCTTGTTCTTAAATAATAGACTCTGAAGGCTTTTGTGGAAAGTGGATATCCAACAAAAATTCCGTCATCAGCTTTTAGATCGAATTTTGACAGCTGCTCAAGATGAGTCTTAAGAATAAAACACTTGCAACCAAATACATGAATGTATTTCAGATTTGGCTTCTTATTCCTCACCATCTCATATGGTGTTTTTCCATGCTTGTTTATAAGTGTAGCATTTTGTGTAAAACAAGCAGTCTGCACAACTTCAGCCCAAAAATAGGTTGGTAGCTTTGTTTCGTCAAGCATTGTTCGTGCAGCTTCAATGAGAATCCTATTCTTTCTTTCTACAACTCCATTTTGCTGTGGAGTTCCAGGTGCAAAAAATTCCTGTTTTATTCCGTGATCTTTGCAGAACTCTTTCATGATTTAATTCTTGAACTCAGTGCCATTATCGCTCCTTATGACTTTAACAGAATCTTAGACCATCTTATCCAGCTGTTTTATATGATCATTAGAGTAGATGCAGTTTCATTCTTCTTGTGCAAGAAGTACACCCATGTGTACCTTATGAACTCATCCACTATAACCATAGCATATTTCTTCTTTGCAATAGACATGACATTGACAGGATCAAATAGATCAACATGTAGTAGTTGATAAGGCTCAAGAATTGATGACTCAGTTTTGCTCTTGAAGGAAGATTTTCTTTGTTTTGCCTTCTGACATGAATCACAAAGGCCATCAGGAGAAAATAGTGTTTTTGGCAGTCCTCTCACAAGATCTTTCTTTACAAGCTCATTTATATTGTTGAAATTTAAATAAGAGAGTTTCTTGTGCCAATTCTAGCTTTCTTCAATTGATGCTCTACTCAACAGACAGATTGCAGAACCATCAGTACTTGTTGAAAGTCTGGCTTCATAAATGTTACCATGCCGGTATCCTTTCAGAACCACTTTGCCTATAGAAATACTTATAACTTCATAGTGTTCTTCAAAGAAATCCATATGATAACCTCTATCACAGATTTGACTTATACTCAACAGATTATGTTTAAGTCCTGAGACAAGAGCTACTGCTTCAATGATGACATTCCCAAGATTGATCTTGCCATATCCCAGAGTTTTCCCAATGTTTCCATCTCCATAAGAAACTCCTGGGCCAGCTTTATCCACAAAGTCTGATAGCAGGGCTTTATTTCCAGTCATATGTCCTGAACATCCATAGTCCAGAACTAGGATGTTTTTCCTGTTGCCCTGCAATCACAAAGACCACTAAAGGTTAGTTTTAAGGACCCAGACTTGCTTGGATCCTTTGGCCTTTTTAAGTTTGTTAACATTTGTAGAGGATTTAACATCAGAGTTTATGCTAACATTTTTCTTATCAGTATTGACAGTATGAGATGTTGCATCATACTTTACACTAGAAGGAATTAAAGTAACTTTCTTCAAAGAAGGTTTCATCTGATAATAATCATAGTATAAACTATGATATTTCGTACAAGTATAAATGGAATGCCACACACTACCACAATGAAAACAAGGATTTTGTGGCTTAAACCTAACAAACTGACTCTTAACTCCTCACTTAGAAGGTAAGGAGTTTATATTTTTATTCTTCCTCCAAAAAGAAGCCAGATGGTTAGAGTTTCCACAGTTATAGCATTTCTTCCTAGGAGCATTAGGAACAGGCATATAATTGTTGCTTTTATTCACACCTTCCTTTCCATTCCTATTTTTCCTAGCTTCCTTTACCTTGTTTACACTGGTAATTTCTTTCAGCTTATGTTTAAGCTGCTTCTTTGTCATTAAGCCTATGTTAACTTCAGTTGGTTTATCCTGTTCTAATTTGTCAGAAGTTGACTCTGCTATCACTTCTGTCTCAATATCTTTCATCTTTTCAGAATCAGACTTTACAGTTTTAGCTACAAATTTAACAGGATTTACCTTTGGCTTAGTAGTCTGTTTAACAATAATTGGCTTAACTTGTTCAGTTCCTTTTTCACTTTTCTCATCTCCATAACCTAAGCCCTCTTTCCAGTTTCCACCACTTAGTATATCCTGAGTTGCTCTGCCAGAGTTAGTCCAAGTCCTGATAATCCCTCTCTCCTTTTCTAACTCAGTTTTTAGAGATTTATTCATTTTTAGCGCTTCATCTCTTACATAGAAAGCATCATCTCTATCCTTCTGAGTTTGATGGAACATAACTAAATCTTTTTCTAAATAATCATTCCTCTTTTTAAAAGCACGATTTTCAGAAGTTAATCTTTCACATGTTAAAGTTTGATCTCTATATCTAATAAACATGGTTTTAAGATATAATCTCAACTCAGTAATATCATCAGTATGAAAGGCATAAGTTGTTTAAGGTACCTTTAACTCAGCAACATCAGAACTGCTATCAGCATTTGCCATTAGGGCATAGTTCTCCTCATCTTCAGAATCTGAGGTGTTTGTCCAGCTTTTCTTCTTTGTGACAAGTTCCTTGCCTTTTTCACTCTTTCCTTTCTTGCATTCAGGAGATATGTGGCCTTTCTCACCACAGTTGTAACATTTGACATTTGAGTAATCTCCTCTGTCAGACTTTCCTCCTTTGCCTTCAGATTTTCTGAAGCCCTTCTTATCAGAACTTCTACCTTTCCTAGAAAACTTCTTTCCTCTTCTGAATTTCCTGTATGCTATCTTTGTGATACCCTTCACCATAAGAGCACACAGCTTCATCATCTCTTCATCAGCATCTACTTCAGGTAGACTTTCAGTTTCTGAATCATCATCATCAGAACTTGATGATTCTGAATCAGACTTTATGATGAGAGCCTTTCCTTTTCCTTTCTTTGAGACATCCACTTTGGGGGATTCCTCCTCAGCGTTAAGAGCAACTGTTCTTGACTTTCTCCCATGTCTCTTGCTTCTTTGATACATCTCAAGTTCATAAGTCTTGAGCATTCCATAAATTTCATCAACAGTAATTTCATCAAGAGCATAGTTATCTCTTATAATAGTTGCTTTCAAATCCCAACATTCAGGAAGAGCTAAAAGGAATTTTATGTGACGGCCTCAACCCCGTGGTCAGGAGTTGACGTCACTAAACACAATTACTCAAAAATATAAACAACAGAATTATTATTAGAATATATTAACTTGACCCCAAACCAAGATCCGACAACCCGACTCGTAATAATATTATACACATAATCATGCAATTATATTTCTCGAACATAAATAGGGATATCACGTAATACATAATTATGTATAATTACAAATATATTTTTAGAAAATTTTGGCAGCAACTTCTTTATTTATAAGACTACCCGTCGATTATAGTCGACGCCAACAATTCTCAACCATCCACAATATTATTCTGTACAACCCAACACCAATAAAAATTAATTATTCAAATCCAAACATATTTTACATAATTATTTTATTTTATTTATTTATAGAATTTAGGACTCAGAACATCGTCATCACCGTCCACCGTCGGCTCGCCGAGGCTCATCGCCGATGGCGGTAAAATTCGCGGGTACCCGTTACTTCGGGTTTCCATCGCGCATTTCACCGATTAATCATAATTCCCGCACGAAATTATTAATATCATGAATGCTTAATCAAATAATTCCTACATAAAAAGGAAAATAGAAATTAAAAATTTAATAATCAGCCCACTGCAACAAAATTTGGCCCAACAGTCAAATCCAACTCCCAGGCCCAACAAAGAACCCAAAACAAGCAAAACATGGAAGCACAGAACACGGCCAAACCCCGACCATCACACACGGCCAAGACGCCACACACCACACACAACACAGACGCATACACACACAACACAGACACGCACACACACTTCCGGCCACCTTGCCGGAATTTACGCGGCGGCAACCGGAATTCATTGTAATAATTAAGGCAACACTGCACAAACATATACATACACACATGTGCATATATACATACATCCAACAGAAGAAATTGAAGCTACAGTTGGGAGTTAAAACAACCGAAACTCACCGGAAAACCGAAAGAAACCGGCGAACAAAGAATCAGGAGGAAGAAGGAAGGAAGAACATAAATAATCGAGAGAGAATCGAAGAGAAACGAAGAGAGTTACAGCCGAGGCCCGAGAGAGAGAGACAAATGAGAGGTGATGTTTTAATCCCCCAAAACCAGCTGCTGACACGTATCTTCTAATTAGGATACGTGTCACTCCCTTATAACCACCACACCGAGCCGAACAGGGTCTATAACACCCCGCAGTTATTATTTACGCAATGGGTTCGCGAGAAAATAACTTCATAAATTTATTGAAACCACTTCAAAGTTTTATACGTATCCCGAACTTAATTAAAACGTAGGTTTTGAAATTTTAGAATAATTATGAAATACAGTTTGTACCCACTTTTATCAATTACACGAATCAACGCACGGGTGAAACTAACTCCGATAATTCCCGAAATAATTCTAAAATTCTCAGAATAATACGAACTTAATAAAATTTAAGTTTCATAATTTTTAAAGATTCCCATAATTAAATATGGATTTTAGCATTTAACACACTCAGAAAATCATTTAAACATAAATAATTAACAAAATATTGATTTCTCAATTTTATAAAGTCCTAAAAATAATTATTGAAATTATAAAATTGGAAAACCAATTTTAAAGACAACCCAAATATTTATGGAATTAAAATTATCATAAAATCACTTTTACAAGCGAAATAAAATCATATAACTCGTAAATAAATCACATAATTCCAATTCTACATATTAACAAGTCATAAATAATTAAATAACAATCAGTAATCGCTGCCAAAATCAATACACACCTTTTATTTATTTACTTAAACTTTTATTACACTTCGAAGTATAAAATAAAAATAAAAATACACGAGTCATTATATTCCTTTCCCCTTAAAAAGATTCTGTCCCCAGAATCTGACTCATCTAAATAAATGAGGATATTTATCAAGCATGTCTGACTCTAATTCCCAAGTAGACTCTTCTACTCGAGGATTTTTCCACAAAACTTTTACTATTGGAATTGATTTATTCCTAAGGACTCGTTCCTTACGGTCTAGGATCTGAACCGATTGTTCTACATAGGACAAATCTGGTTGAAGCTCAATTGGTTCATATTCTATAATTTGATTCGAATTAGGGACATAAGGCTTCAACATAGATACATGGAACTCATTATGAATGTGTGCTGCCACTGCGGTGGTAACGCTATCTTATAAGCGACATTTCCCACTCTCTTGAAAACCTCAAAGGGTCCTATAAATCTAGGGCTAAGTTTACCCTTCTGACCAAATCGTACTAACCCTTTCCAAGGCGATACTTTTAGTAACACCAAAGCTCCTATCTCAAAGTCCATGTCTTTCCTATGCAAATTTGCGTATTTTCTTTGTCTATCTTGAGCTGCTTCCAATCTTTTCCGAATCAACACTATAGCATCTCTAGTCTGCTGAACCAATTCAGGGCCTAACACTTTCTTTTCTCATACCTCATCCCAGTACAATGGTGACCTACACTTTCGTCCATACAAAGCTTCATAAGGTGGCAGCTGTTATTATATGAGAACTCAATCAAAGGTAGGTGCTCATCCCAATTACCCTTAAAATCTAAAACACAGACTCTCAACATATCCTCTATGGTCTGAATCGTTCTCTCACTTTGGCCATCCGTCTGAGGATGATAAGCGGTGCTCATATTCAATTTCGTTCCTAGGCACTCTTGGAATTTAGTCCAGAACCTGGAATTAAATCTCGGGTCTCGATCCGACACTATAGAAACAGGAACTCCATGTTTGGTAACTATCTCATCCAAGTATAACTTAACTAACTTTTCCAATGAATACCTTTCATTAATCGGAAGAAAATGCGCCGACTTAGTTAATCTATCAATGATTACCCAAATAGTATCATGATTCGCTCTCGTCTTTGGTAATCCCACTACAAAATCCATAGCAATGTCTTCCCATTTCCCTTGGGGAATCTCCAAAGGTTGTAACAATCCACTCGGTCGTTGATGCTCTGCTTTCACCGTCTGACACACGTGACATTTACTTACCTAATTGGCAATATCTTTCTTCATTCCTGGCCACCAAAAATTTCTCTTCAAATCCTTGTACATCTTGGTACTACCAGGGTGGATAGAAAACCTAGAGTTATGTGCTTCCTGCAATACCTCGTTCTTCAACTCTGTTACATTAGGAATCCAAACTCTGGACGAAAATCTATACAAACCTTGACTATCTTTTTGAGTACACAGCTCTTCTCCTGTCAAAGTATCCAACTCTTGTTCCATAACTCCTTCTTGACACCTTTTGATCTTTTCCATCAATGCTGGCTGGAAAGTAACTTCATATAGCTGCTCCTGACTTTCATTAGGTACTCAAACTTCAATTTCCATTCTTTCTAAGTATTGTGCCAACTCTTTCGCAATCTTAATCATATTCAGCCTTTCCTTTCTACTCAAGGCATCAGCCACTATATTGGCTTTACCTGGGTGATAATTAATTGAACATTCATAGTCCTTAATCAACTCCAGCCACCTTCTCTGTCTCATGTTCAGATCTTTCTGCGTGAATATGTACTTCAGGCTCTTATGATCGGTGTAAATATCGCATTTCTCGCCATACAAGTAGTGACACCATAACTTTAAAGCAAATACTATAGCCGCCAATTCAAGGTCATGAACTGGATATTTTTGTTCGTGAGGCTTTAATTGTCTGGAGGCATACGCAATCACTTTGTCATGCTGCATTAACACACATCCCAATCCTTTCAGAGAAGCATCACTATAAATTACAAAGTTTCCCGTCTCATCTGGCAATGCTAACACTGGAGCCGTCACTAATCTTCGCTTTAACTCCTGGAAACTCTCTTCGCACTTTTCCGTCCAAACAAACTTCTCATTCTTCCTGGTCAACTTAGTTAGTGAGGATGCAATCTTTGAGAAATCTTTCACAAACCTTCGATAATATCCTGCTAATCCAAGAAAACTTCTTATTTCCATGGGTGTCTTCGGTTGCTCCCATTTTGATACGGCTTCAATATTTACCGGGTCTACTTTGATACCTTCCTTACTCACCACATGTCCAAGAAACTGTACCTCCGTCAGCCAAAACTCACACTTAGAAAACTTAGCATACAATTGCTTTTCTCTTAACTTTTGAAGGGCAATCTGCAGATGCACCGCGTGATCTTCTGGATTCTTCGAATATATGAGGATGTCATCAATAAATACAATAATAAACTTATCCAGATACTCCTTGTATACCCTATTCATCAAATCCATGAAAGCTGCTGGCGCATTCGTCAATCCAAACGACATTACTAGAAACTCGTAATGGCCATACCTTGTTCGAAATGCAGTCTTGGGGATATCCTCGGGATTTATCTTCAATTGGTGGTAGCCGGACCTTAAATCAATCTTTGAAAAGTAACATGCTCCCTTAAGCTGGTCAAACAAATCATCGATCCGCGGTAAAGGATATTTATTCTTTATCATCAACTTATTCAGCTCTCTGTAATCAATACACAATCTCATACTTCCATCCTTTTTCTTCACAAATAACACTGGAGCACCCCACGGAGAAACACTGGGTCGAATAACTCCTTTATCCAATAACTCCTGAAGTTGCTTAGCCAATTCTTTCATTTCAATCGGGGCCATTCTGTATGGAGCCTTAGAAACTGGTTCAGCTTCAGGTATCAAATCAATGGAAAACTCTATCTCACGATCAGGTGGAAATCCTGGTAATTCTTCTGAAAAAACATCAGGGAATTCTCTTACTATAGGGATGTCCACCAAAATAGGGGTCTCTTTCTTCGTATCCACTACATGAGCCAAGTACGCTTCACATCCTTGTCTCAGCAATTTTCTTGCTTGCATCACTGAGAGAAACTTCCTATCTTGCCTCTGCCCTTGGTAACTGATCCTTTTATTATCTGAGGTGTACAGAACAACTCTCTTTTTCTTACAATCAATATTTGCCATATATCGAGACAACCAATCCATACCTAGAATAACATCAAAGTCTCCCAATTCGAAGGGTATTAAGTCAACAGGGAATATATACCCCGAAATCTCTAAGGAACAACTAGGACAAAATTGTTTTACAAGTACTTTATCTTTATTAGCCACTTCTATAGTTAAGAGTTCATCTAAATCTTCTAGCATTAATTGCATTTTACTCACACAATTCACGAATATAAAAGATTTGGACGCTCCCGAATCAAACAAAATGTTAACAGGTATGGAATTTAGAGTAAGCGTACCTGCAACCACATCAGAATCATGAACTGGAGACTTCTGGGTCATCTTAAAAGTCTTAGCTCTCGCAGTACTGGTTGCTGGTCCTTGAGACACACTCCTTCCCACATTACCTTGAGTCACTGACTTGCAATTCCTAGCTATGTGTCCCACTTTGCCGCAACTAAAACAAGTAACTCCTTGAATCTCAGACTTACACTCCGTGGAATAGTGACCTTTCTGTCCACACTTAAAACAATTAACATTCTCTCGACACTGACCAATGTGCTTTTTCCCACACGTCTTACAATCAACTACTGGCTTACTCATCCTCGTCGGGGCAGAGTTAACTGATGTTGTACCGGGCTTAACTTGGGGAAAGTTCTGCCCTTTAAACTTTTTATTCTTATTCCAACCAAACCAACGCTGAAACCTTCGACTTGCCATTCCTGATTTTGACTTTACAAGTCCACTTTCAAATTTCCTTTTCTTCTCACCCTGCTCCTTTGCAGCTAACTTCTGATCACTCTCTATCACCAGGGCAGCCTGAACTACCGAAGTATATGTCTTGAGTTGTAAGGCTACCACTCCACTTCTTATTTCTGGCTTCAACCCTTGTTGAAACCGCTTCGCTCGTTGGGCTTCAGAACTCACATATTCCGGTGCTATACGGGCCAACTCCGTAAACTTTGCTTCATATTCCGTAACACTCCTATTTTCTTATTTCAACTCCAAAAATTCCATCTCCATTTGACTTTGGAGACAGGCTGGAAAGTATTTTTCCAAAAACAACTCTGTGAATCTGGCCCAGGGAACTGGACCTTCTCCTTCTAGGGCTCGCGTAGATTCCCCCCAATAATTCGAATCATTCCTCAGAAAATAACTAGCATAATCAGTCTTTAAATCCTTACTCACCTTAGTGAGCGCAAACGCCTTTTCCATTTCCTTTAACCATATCCTGGCAGCAACAGGATCTAACTCTCCTTTAAACTCTGGGGGCTTCACTGCTTAAAAAGACTTAAAACTAACACCTTGATTTGCCCCTCTCATCTCATGCTGCTGTTGGATTTATAGTGGCTGCTGTTGCATTTACTGCTGTTGTTGCTGTATGAGCTGCTGTTGCTGTTGTTGTTGCTGTTGCAATTGTTGCTGCTGTTGCTGGAATTGTTGTTGCTGTTGGGCCAGCTGTACACTCTGCTGACGCAACAAGTTCATCAAATCACTCATGGAAGGATCCCCAGCAGATCCGTTATTGGGCTGAGAATTTCTCTTTGGTGGCATCTCCTGAAGCATAATAGTCATATTTAAGAAAATGGATTGCTCCAGCAGTTTATATTTATGCATCAGGAGAGCGTTGCCACTAAGACAATATTCTCATCCCCCATTATAATTGGATCCATCCTGAGTGAATGATTATAATCTAAAAATGCCAGCAACAGAATCAACAATGACAATAACAACAATAATAGCAACACACAATATGTAAAACTGAATAATAATATAAAGCAGCTGATATACAATAACCAACAGAATCCAACCAGTACAACTGAAAATCCAAATACAAAGAACCATCCGAATACACGCCAAAATTGGCTGTCATAACAGCCGCGCCTACTACAAACTATCACAACATAATGTACTTATACAAAGAAAACCATCACAGAACTCCTAGAAGTCAACTCTGAGCTCTGCATCCCTCTACAACTCTGTCTAGTCTCTACCACTGCCACCAATGGAACCTAGCTCAACACTAGCCAGTTCACTAGGTCCTGATACTGCACAGCTCTGAACTCTGAACTAATGAAATGGTCAACAGACCTAGCCCTCTCTACAGCCATCTGGGTCAATGCTCTCATACGGGCTCACACCTCAGGGGAAGGGGCAGAAATACCCTGAAATGGTACAATAGGTACCTGGTCCAACTGGGCAGCAAACTCTGGACTCTGCTCTCTGATAAAGGAAGTATTCACCGCCCTATGCACATGATAAGGGATCGGTGAAGAAATACCACTAGGGGCCACAGGAGGTGCCGGAGGTCTCATCATGGAAGAACTGGGACCGCAGCCGGGAGGGAAATCTCTGACAGTAGACACAGACCTACATACCCAACGGGGACGAGGACCAGATCCAGGGATGTCTCGAGGCACAAAAGAAGGAACTGGGGGAGGAGGTATAGGGGTCTCCTCGGCAACATCATCAAGGGGTTTCTCCGAATCTGAGCTATCCGAATCAGAAGCCCGAGATGGAGAACTCGAAATCGTAATAGGCCACTGCCAACATAATAAATATACAGGCAAGACACAACTAGGTCAAGGCAATTCTATCAAAACATTTAATAGATGTCAGGATAACGCCGTCGGAACCCTCAACTGACTCTAAAGGTCTGCTCCTCTATATGAGTTGCTGACTCACACTTAAAGACTCACGTTATCACCTACTTGACACAATCCCTAACCTGAATCAGGGACTTGAACCTGTAGCTCTGATACCAACTGTGACGGCCTCAACCCCGGGGTCAGGAGTTGACGTCACTAAACACAATTACTCAAAAATATAAACAACAGAATTATTATTAGAATATATTAACTTGACACCAAACCAAGATCCGACAACCCGACTCGTAATAATATTATACACATAATCATGCAATTATATTTCTCGAACATAAATAGGGATATCACGTAAAACATAATTATGTATAATTACAAATATATTTTAGAAAATTTGGCAGCAACTTATTTATTTATAAGACTACCCGTCGATTATAGTCAACGCCAACAATTCTCAACCATCCACAATATTATTCTGTACAACCCAACACCAATAAAAATTAATTATTCAAATCCAAACATATTTTACATAATTATTTTATTTTATTTATTTATAGAATTTAGGACTCAGAACATCGTCATCACCGTCCACCGTCGGCTCGCCGATGCTCATCGCCGACGGCGGTAAAATTCGTGGGTACCCGTTACTTCGGGTTTCCATCGCGCATTTCACCGATTAATCATAATTCCCGCACGAAATTATTAATATCATGAATGCTTAATCAAATAATTCCTACATAAAAAGGAAAATAGAAATTAAAAATTTAATAATCAGCCCACTGCAACAAAATTCGGCCCAACAGTCAAATCCAACTGCCAGGCCCAACAAAGAACCCAAAACAAGCAAAACATGGAAGCACAGAACATGGCCAAACCCCGGCCATCACACACGGCCAAGCCGCCACACACCACACACAACACAGACGCACACACACACAACACAGACACACACACACTTCCGGCCACCTAGCCGGAATTTACGCGGCGGCAACCGGAATTCATTGTAATAATTAAGGCAACACTGCACAAACATATACATACACACAGGTGCATATATATACATCCAACAGAAGAAATCAAAGCTATAGTTGGGAGTTAAAACAACCGAAACTCACCGGAAAACCAAAAGAAACCGGCGAACAAAGAATCAGGAGGATGAAGGAAGGAAGAACATAAATAATCGAAAGAGAATCGAAGAGAAATGAAGAGAGTTACAGCCGAGGCCCGAGAGAGAGAGACAAATGAGAGGTGATGTTTTTAATCCCCCAAAACCAGCTACTGACACGTATCTTCTAATTAGGATACGTGTCACTCCCTTATAACCACCACACCGAGCCGAACAGGGTCTATAACACCCCACAATTATTATTTACGTAATGGGTTCGCGAGAAAACAACTTCATAAATTTATTGAAACCACTTCAAAGTTTTATACGTATCCCGAACTTAATTAAAACGTTGGTTTTGAAATTTTAGAATAATTCTGAAATACAGTTTGTACCCGCTTTTATCAATTACACGAATCAACGCACGGGTGAAACTAACTCCGATAATTCCCGAAATAATTCTAAAATTCTCAGAATAATACGAACTTAATAAAATATAAGTTTTATAATTTTTAAAGATTCCCATAATTAAATATGGATTTTAGCATTTAACACACCCATAAAATCATTTAAACATAAATAATTAACAAAATATTGATTTCTCAATTTTATAAAGTCCTAAAAATAATTATTGAAATTATAAAATTGGAAAACCAATTTTAAAGACAACCCAAATATTTATGGAATTAAAATTATCATAAAATCACTTTTACAAGCGAAATAAAATCATATAACTCGTAAATAAATCACATAATTCCAATTCTACATATTAACAAGTCATAAATAATTAAATAACAATTAGTAATCGCTGCCAAAATCAATACACACCTTTTATTTATTTACTTAAACTTTTATTACACTTCCAAGTATAAAATAAAAATAAAAATACACGAGTTGTTATATGTTAGATTTGAATCTTCAATATCATATTCCTTGTCCACCAGTGATAGATCATTCAAGAGTTTGACAAACCTGTCATATAAGTCAGTTAATGACTCATCACTTTTTGAGTCAAAGTGCTCGTACTCTTGAGTGAGTATAGTCCTCCTGTTTTTCTTGATTACATCAGTTCCCTGACACCTTGTCTCCAAAGCATCCCATATCTCCTTTGCAGTCTTGCAGTGAATTACCCTATTTGACATGACATTATCAATGGCACTATGCAGCAAATGCCTTACCTTTGCATCCTTGGCAATAGATGAGATATCTTCAGCTGTGTATTCACTTTTCTCCTTTGGTATGGTCTTTGCTGGCTGATCTGCAACTACAATAGAGAGCTTGGTTGGCTTATACGGTCCTTCATTAATTCTGTCAAGGTATTTTGGATCTATAGCTTCCAGAAACATAGCCATCTTCACTTTCCATATGGGATATTCAGACGGTCTCAGCATGGGAACCCTAATAGTCTCATATCGACTATGGGTTTGAGTCTTTGGAGTTTCTTCAGTTTTAGCGGGTTTGGTTGGATTTTCTGCTTCTTCAGACATGATTGTTTTGGATCTTTACTGTATGTGTGTTAACATATAGGCTCTGATACCACTTGTTAGGTCACACAACACTGTAGAAGGGGGTTGGATACAGTGTAGAATACAATCAAATCGATTTAAAGCACAAGTAACAGAAAACAGATGTATTCGATATAACAAACTCGGTTATAATGAAACTGTTCTCTCTCAGTGATGAACAAATATCACGAGAGCTGCTAGGTTAAAATATATGATCTTCTCGATGATCGTAACTCTTATAAAATAAACCTATGTCTGTGTTTATATAGACACACAGTTACAAGATAACTTCTAGTTGATATGGAATATAATTTTGTCTCCTAAAATATATCAACCAGATATCTTATAATTCTTCTAGCCCTCGAACTCTTTCCTTGCATATCTTCTTCTTGTATTAGTCTCTATCTTCTTTTCTGTAAATCAGCTTCCTTCCTTAACTGTAAGTCCTCCAGTACTTAAGTTCTGATATCCATCTTCTGATATTATCTTCTGATAATCTAAGTTCTGATATCCTTAAGTTCTAACTTCTAGTAAGTCTCGATTCCAGTAAGAACAGATATTTCCTGTTTATTAAGATCTGAGAACTAAACATGAAATATATTAGACATGACATCTCAAATATATTCAACAGATATTCAAGGTACCGGAGCTTCTCTATAAATCTCCGCTTCTTGTATTATCAACTCTCCTATTTTTGTTGGAGAAGAAGATAAACAGAACTCATTTGATCTGCTGCTGTGTAGGCTTTATTATCCAATAAAATATGTGGCTGAGGATTGAGTACTTCTGTGGCGACCAAACCTTTCTGTGGCGACCAAGGGGTGCAGGAGTTGATTTGTGTGGCGAAAACTATACTATTAGTACATATAAAATTAATTACTATTATTTCAACACCCATGTGGCGACCACAGGGGTTACTAGTATATTATATAAACCACAACACAACCTGTGTGGCGACAGGTAATAACCAGTACATGCAAATGTACTTGGTTAACCAAAATCCAACTTTACTTTTTCATTTTCTTTTTCATTTACTTTCTTTTTCTTTTTTTTGTTTTTGTTTTTCCTTTTTCTATTTTCTTTTCTTTTTCTTTTTGTTTTCTTTTTGTTTTTCTTTTTCCTTGTTCTATTTTCTTTTCTTTTTCTTTTTCTCTCTTTTTTTGTTTTTCTTTTCTCTTTTTTTTTGTTTTGTTTTCTTTTAGTTTAAATTGTAACTAAATTAATTTATAAAATAAACTTAAATGTAACTTATATATATAAACTAATTTAGATTTATAAAATAAACTTATTTAAAGTTTATAAGATAAATCATTTTAAGTTTATTAAATAAATTATATTAAAGTCCATTAAATAATTTATTTAATTTAAAAATTAAACTTTGAGTTTCGCCAGTCCTCTGAGCTGTTTAGCTGTATACCCCGCGCACCTCTTCTCGTACTTTAACAGATAAACGTTCAATCCAAGTACGTTCCTCAACTTAACAATTCTTCTATAAATTATACCCATATTCCTTTCACGAGTTGTTGACGCCTAGTGCAACTGGTCTGGTTCACAGACGACTAACCCCGATTAAGGTCTTCGTATTATAGCCTTGATTACATTGTTAAGCTTGCCTCAACTTTATTGCTTCAAACACTGACTGTCAATAAACAACTGTACTTTCACTGGAATCCTTTATGGTACTTTAGAAAACGTCTTTATTAACCTCTGTCTATACCCTATCTTCAATTCTTCAGATTCCTATGCTTCGAACACTGTTTATCTTCAATTAATGCCAATACACTGAAATCTTCCGATAGCACTTGTATACTGAATCTTCAACATTTCTGAAACCCTGAAAGTCTTTAACCTTTATTCTTCACCGAGGCATGATCATATTAATGAACTTATTTCAGTGACCTATAGACAGACTTCCAGCCTTCTTCTAATCTTCTGATTCTTTGTATTTGCCTTGTCTTCATTCTTCCTGATTTCTTGTGTAGATGTAGTATTATTAACCTGTCCTGTTCTAGTGTTGTTATCGTGTTGAGTTATCACGTAACTGTTCATACAGCTATGCAGTCTCACCAACAGCAGTTAAATAGAGTAAAGAGTCAGTCATACCTCTGTAGTTAGTAATATCTACTGATGAACCAGTATCTTTATCTAACTTGGTTGCAGTGGCCATGGGAGTGGATGCAGTTGAACAGTCTTGCATTCCAAATTTCTTCAGTAAATTTCTGGTGTATTTGGATTGATTGATAAAAGTACCTTCTTCATTTTGCTTGACTTAAAGTACCAGAAAATAGCTAAGTTCTCCCATCATACTCATTTGATATCTCGACTGCATTAGCTTTGCAAACCTTTCACAGAGTTTGGCATTTGTAGAACCAAATATTATATCATCAACATATTTCTGTACCAAAAGTAAGTCCTTTCCATGGTTGAGGTAGAACAGTGTTTTATCAATTGTACCTCTGTGAAATCCACTTTCCAGAAGGAATTGAGCTAAGTCTCATAGCATGCTCTAGGAGCTTGCTTAAGGCCATAAAGTGTTTTGTCAAGCCTGTAGACATGATTTGGAAATTTTGAATCTAAAAAGCCCGAAGGTTGTTCAACATATACCTCTTCTTCCAATTCTCCATTTAGAAAAGCACTTTTTACATCCATTTGAAAGACTTTAAACTTTTTGTGAGCAGCATACACCAAAAAGATTCTTATGGCTTCTAATCTAGCAACTGGTGCAAATGTTTCATCATAATCAATACCCTCCTTTTGAGAGTAGCCCTTAGTAACCAGCCTTGCTTTGTTCCTTATAATTATGCCATCACTGTCAGTTTTGTTTTTGAACACCCATTTTGTGCCAACAATAGATCTCTTCTTTGGTCTTGGCACTAGGGTCCAGACTTTATTTCTTTCAAATTCATTCAACTCTTCCTGCATTGCTTGCACCCAATCAACATCTTGAAGAGTTTCTTCCACTTTCTTTAGTTCAGTCTGAGATAGAAAAGAATGATAAAGACATTCATTTGTGTTGTAGTTCTAGTTCTGACACCTGCTTCAGGATCTCCAATTATCAAGTCAGGTGTATGTGATTTAGTCCACTTCCTTGTAGATGGAAGTTGTTCTCTAGAACTGGATCCTCCCCCATGATCCATGCTGTCTCCATTAGCATTTTCTGATGCTCCCCCTGTAGTTATGCTCTCTGACACTTCCGAATTTGAGTTGGATCCATCAGGATTTGAAGTATCAGAGTTTCCAGAATTATCAGAACTTGGCTCATCAGAACTTGATGAATCAGAACTTGAAGAGCCAGTGAGAGGTTCCGATGCTTCTTGAGAGTCTTGAGTTGTGGTAGGATCTTCAGCTTGCTCCCCCTGGACAGGTGCATTTTCCTTTGGAGTTATTACCACATTTTCAATGACATCAGAATTTAACCCGTCAGAACTTACAGGATCAGAGTTTAAGTCATCAGAATTTACAGAATCAGAATTTAAATCTTCATTTTCAAATCTCAGCTGATCATGATCATTGAAATCTTCAAGTCCAGTAACCTTCTTATCATCAAAAGATACATTGATAGATTCCATGACAACCCTTGTTCTTAGATTGTAGACTCTGAAGGCTTTTGTAGAAAGTGGATATCCAACAAAAATTCCTTCATCAGCTTTTAGATCAAATTTTGACAGATGTTCAGGATGAGTCTTAAGAACAAAACACTTACATCCAAATACATGAAAGTATTTCAGATTTGGCTTCTTTTTCTTCACCATCTCATATGGTGTTTTTCCATGCTTGTTTATGAGTGTAGCATTCTGTGTAAAACAAGCAGTCTGCACAGCTTCAGCCTAAAAGTAGGTTGGTAGCTTTGCTTCTTCAAGCATAGTTCGTGCAACTTCAATGAGAGTCCTGTTGTTTCTTTCTACAACTCCATTTTGCTGTGGAGTTCCAGGTGCATAAAATTCCTGTTTGTTCCATGCTCTTTTCAAAACTATTCCATGATTGAATTCTTGAACTCAGTGCCATTATCACTTCTTATAATTTTAATAGAATCTTTGACCAACTTATCCAGCTGTCTGACATGATCAGTTAGAGTAGATGCAGTTTCATTCTTCTTGTGAAAGAAATACACCCAAGTGTACCTTGTGAACTCATCCACTATAACCATATCATATTTCTTCTTTGCAATAGACATGACATTGACTGGACCAAATAGATCAACATGCAGTAGGTGATAAGGCTCAAGAATTGAGAATTCAGTTTTGCTCTTGAATGAAGATTTTCTTTATTTTGCCTTTTGACATGAATCACAAAGGCCATCAGGAGCAAATACTGATTTTGGCAGTTCTCTTACAAGATCTTTCTTTACAAGCTCATTTATATTGTTGAAACTTAAATGAGAAAGTCTTTTATGCCAATTACAGCTTTCTTCAATTGATGCTCTACTCAACAGACAGATTGCAGAACCATCATAACTTGTTGAAAGTATGGCTTCATAAATGTTACCATGCCTGTAACCTTTCAGAACCACTTTGCCTGTAGAATTTCTTACAATTTCACAGTGATCTTCAAAGAAATCCACATGATAACCTCTGTCACAGATTTGACTCACACTTAGCAGATTGTGTTTAAGTCCTGAGATAAGAGCTACAGTTTCAATGCTGACATTCCCTAGATTTATATTGCCATATCCCAGAGTTTTCCCATGTTGCCATCTCCATAATAAACTCCTGGGCCAGCTTTCTCCACAAAGTCTGATAGTAGGGTTTCTTTTCAGTCATATGTCCTGAACATCCACTGTCCAGCATTAGGATGTTTTTCCTGTTGCCCTGCAATTATAAAGACCACTAATGGTTAGTTTTAAGGACCCAGACTTGCTTGGATCCTTTGGCCTTTTTAAGTTTGTTAGCATTTGCAGCGGATTTAATTTCAGAGTTTATGCTAACATCCTTTTTATCAGAGTTTATATCAGACTTTACATCAGACTTTACACTAGAAGGAATAATACTAACTTTCTTTAAAGAAGGTTTTATTTGATAATAATCATAGTACAAACTATGATATTCCTTACAAGTATAAATGGAATGCCATAAACTACTGTTAAGAATATGTTGTGAACTTGATGATTTCATTAACAAAAACCTTAGTAGATTCAACTTAGTGAATTATGTAGCACTTGACGGATAATCGAATATAGTCCCGACGGATGACTAAATATAGTCCCGACTGATGATGATTTGACATCCATCGAGTGAGTAGCTTATGTAACAATAAGTCATGTAGTACATTTTTGTAAACAACTTTGTATAGATTATGTTGTAGCTTAAGTCATGGTGACTTTAATTAGATATGCAGAAAAGGTGATTAATTGTAAATAGATGATGTCTTGTAATTCTGCATAAATAAAATGAAGTCAAGTACTAAATAGCTACCCGACGGATGATCAACAAAGCTATCCCACAGATGATCAACAAGGCAACCCGATGGATGATCATGTACCAGACGGATGATCCATTCAAACATCTGTTGACAGTGACAACACAGTCACATGCGTCGAGTGTTTGCAAAAGGAATGTGGCAGCCTATTCAACTGGGTTTTTGAGAACAAAGAAGCATTGCCATTTCCATACTATTATTAAGATATTCAAAGATGTTGGAATAGAGTAATGAAGTAGAATAATATTAGACTTGATAGGTTTTATTTTATTATCTTGTCTTATTACTATATAATCTTGGTAATATATAAACCAAGAGTAGCAAGTAGAACAATAACAAGACTAAGCATACATTTCTCAGAGAAATAATTGTAAGCTGTATCCTTTAGCATTTCTCTGTAAGTTTAGTTGTTCTTATTTTGTAAGCAGCTGTGAGCTATTCAAGCTTCACAGGGTTCTCTCGATATATATATCTCTGGTGGATACATTCAAATCTGCCAGAAAGTTTTAAAGACTTGTGTTTTTATTACTTTGTGTTTAGATTCATTTTAACTTATCATTCTGCACTTTGCAAATCAAAACACTCACATATATATTTTGAGTTAGAACATTTTATAATTCTGAAAAAGTTTCAAGAATTCCATTCAACCCCCCATCTGTAATTCTTGTTGCATTGTTAGGGACTAACAATTGGTATCAGAGCAAGCTCTTGAAGCAAAGAGTTTAAAGATCACAACAAACAGAAAGATGAACAAGAAGGATGTTGGAGTTAAGATTCCTTTTCTGGACAAAGATAATTACCATCACTGGAAGGTAAAGATGCATCTCTATTTACTTTCTCAAGATGAGGCCTATGTGGATTGCATAGAGAGAGGTCCTCATGTACCAATGAGAGCTGCAACCGGAAATGAGCCATCAGTTCCCAAGCCAAGGCATGAATGGTCAGATCCTGATATTGAACAAGTCAGGAAAGATAAGAAGGCCATGAATATTCTATTCAATGGAGTTGATGGTGACATGTTTGACAACATCATCAATTACAAGAAAACCAAGGAGGTTTGGGACACCATTTAAATAATTTGTGATGGCACTGAACAAGTTAGAGAAAACAAGATGCAACTGCTAATTCAGCAATATGAGCACTTTCATTGTAAAGATAGTGAATCTCTCACTGACATCTTTAGTAGGTTTCAAATACTACTGAATGCTTTGAAGTTGCATGGAAGAGTCTATCAGACAAAAAACTCCAATCTCAAGTTCCTTAGATCTCTTCCAAAGGAATGAAAACCAATGACAGTCTCATTGAGAAACTCTCAAGATTACAAGGAGTTTACTTTGGAGAGACTGTATGGCATCCTGAAAACTTATGAGCTTGAAATAGAGCAAGATGAGAGGATGGAGAAAGGAAAGAAGAAAGGAGGGTCCATTGCATTGGTTGCTGAGTTAGAGAAAGAGAAGGAGATGAAGATAAAAGTTATTGAGTCTACTTCAAAGGGTTGTGAAAACAAGGGCAAGGGGCTGGTAGCAGAAAATGAAGATTCTTTGAGCCAAGATGATATGGATGACATTGATGAACATCTAGCATTTCTTTCCAGAAGATTTGCCAAGCTCAAGTTCAAGAAGAACTTTGGAGCAGCTAAGCCGAAAAGAAACATGGTGGATAAATCAAAATTCAAATGTTTCAAATGTGGTTTGGCAGGGCACTTTGCCAGTGAGTGTAGAAAGTCAGATTCCAGCAAAAAGAAGTTTGAGCCTGTGGATTATAAACAGAAATATTTTGAGTTGCTCAAACAAAAGGAAAGGGCTTTCATTACACAAGAAAATGACTGGGCAGCAGATGGTCTGGATGAGGATGAGGATGTCAGCTATGTCAATCTAGCCCTAATGGCCAAGTCTGATGAAATAGAGACAAGTTCTTTAAGTAATCAGGTAATCACCACTAACCTTGCACATTTATATAAAGCTGAGTGTAATGATGCAATAAATGACATGTCTACAGAATTATATCATTTACGTGTTACACTTAAGTCCCTCATTAAGGAAAATGCTAAAATCAAAGAAAACAATTTGTTTCTAAGTGAGAGAAATAATGTGCTAGAGTCTCAGTTTATTGAATTTGAAAAATTGAGAATTGAGTGTAAGATTTCTAAGGATGAATTAACCGAGTCCTTGAAGAAAGAAGAGATTTTGAAGAAGCAGCTTGAACGTGAATATGAGATGATTAAGGCATGGAAAATATCTAGAGATGTTCATGCTCAAATCACTAAAGTTCAAGGTATTGAGTCCTTTTGTGATGTAGCCTGGAAGAAGAATAAGGAGAAGCTGGAATCCAATTTGGTTGAAGGATTGCTAACAGATGTGGACTCGACGGATGATGAGAGCCATCCGTCGGATAACCAAAAGGATTATCCATCGAGTGACATAAATCCTCATCCATCGGTTGTAAGCAAACCTGTGAGTAAAGCCAAACTTGCTAAGTTAAATGAAAAATATGGATCTATTTCTAAAAACTTCATTTCAGGAGAAACTAGTCAAGTGACGAAGGAGAGGAAAGTGAATGTTGGTCATCTATCCATCAAGCAATTGAATGACAGACTAGAAAAGATTGAGGTTAAAATAGAGGCTAAAAAGAAAAATAATAGAAATGGTAAAGTAGGGATTAACAAACATAACAACTACACACCTAATAAGTATGCTCCAAGAAAAATCTGTGTTAAGTGTGGTAGTGTAAATCATCTGTCTGTTAATTATAAAACTACCATGCCCACTTCCATATCTGTGCCACCTCCTTTTCCCAACATGAATACCATGACTCCTATGCCTATGAATGCTATGTCTACACAGAATATGAATGCATAATTTTCTAATATGCCATTTGCACCTAATCCTTATTATGTTGCATTTAGTATGCCTCAAATGCCATTTAGCATGCCCTACTGGAATAACATGTTTGCTAATAGCATGCCATTTTCCTGTTAATCAAAATGTGCATGATAATTCTGTGTTAATGAATGGTTTCAAAAGTCCAACTCAGATGACTAAGGATGAATCAGATATTCCCAAGTCAAATGAGATCAAACCTAAGAAACAGAAGAAGAAAGATAATAAGGCAGGACCCAAGGAAACTTGGGTACCAAAATTAACTTGATTTGATTTTAATGTGTGCAGGGAAACAGAAAGAATCTATGGTACTTGGATAGTGGTTGTTCAAGACACATGACTGGAGATTCTACCCTGCTCACAGAGTTCAAGGAGAGAGCTGGCCCAAGTATTACTTTTGGAGATGACAACAAGGGTTATACTGTAAGATATGGCTTGATTTCAAAAGACAATGTCATCATTAAGGAGGTTGCCTTAGTGGATGGTCTCAAACACAATTTGTTGAGTATCAGCCAGCTTTGTGATAAAGGCAATTCAGTAACCTTCAACTCAGAAGCCTGTGTTGTGACAAACAAGAGGAGCAACAAAGTGGTTCTCACTGGAGTGAGAAAATGAAATGTGTACCTAGCTGACTTCAACTCACCAAATAAAGAATCTGTTACTTGTCTTCTTAGTAAAGCAAGTCAAGATGAAATTTGGCTATGGCACAAGAAGCTATCCCATCTAAACTTCAAGACCATGAATGAAATAGTAAAGAAAGAACTGGTTAGAGGCATTCCTCAAGTGGAGTTTTCTAAGGATGGACTGTGTGATGCTTGCCAAAAGGGAAAGCAAATTAAAGCATCATTCAGAAAGAAGCTTGATTCAACAATTAAAGAACCTTCGCAACTACTACACATGGATTTGTTTGGACCAGTCAATGTGTTGTCCATCTCAAGGAAAAGATTTTGCCTAGTAATTGTAGATGATTTCTCAAAGTTCTCTTGGACATACTTCCTTAAGTCTAAATATGAGGCTAGTGAAATCATCATCAATCACATATGGCAAGTCAACAATCATCCTGATTTCAAAGTTAGAAGAATCAGGAGTGACAATGGAACTGAGTTCAAGAATTCTGTTATGAGAGTATTCTGTGAAGAGAATGGGATTATGCATGAATTTTCAGCAGCAAGAACTCCACAACAAAATGGAGTAGTAGAAAGAAAGAACAGATCACTTATTGAAGCTGCAAGGACAATGCTTGAAGAATCAAAGTTACCAACATATTTCTGGGCTGAAGCTGTAAATACTGCATGCTATACTCAGAATATTTCTTTGGTTAATCAAGAAAAATGCATGACTCCCTACCAATTGTTCAAGAACAAGAAGCCAACTCTAAATTTTCTTCATGTCTTTGGCTGCAAATGATATATCTTGAGAAATCAAACTGATCAGAATGGGAAGTTTGATGCTAAAGCAGATGAAGGAATTTTTGTTGGATATGCTGTTGGTAAAGCATACAGAGTCTACAATCTAAGAACCAACATTGTTGTGGAATCAATACATGTTGTGTTTGATGATAAAAAGATTGAAGGACTACAAGGTGGGGATCACCATGAGAGCCTCAAATTTGATAATGTGGAGATGGTTAGTGATGACAGTGATGATGAAAGTGATCAAGAAACAGTATCAAAGGATAATACAGAAAAATCTACTACCAATGAAGCACAAAATTCAATATCTGTCGAGTTGCAAAATGCTTCATCCATTGGGAGACAATCTGCTTTATCCGTCGGGAGACAACCAGCTTCATCCGTCGGTACTCAAAATTCACCATCCGTCGGGTCATCAAAAGAAGCTGAAAGTCAGAATAGATCACTTACAGAAAGTTCCCCTTTCTCAAATCAAAGATCCATAAACTCAGGGGGAGTTTCTAATAATCAAAACTCAATCACACATCAAGACAACAATGAGGCCTCTTCATCTAGAGCTAATCTACCTCAACAGAGGAAATGGACAAATGATCACCCCTTTGAGCTCATCATTGGTGATATATTTTCTAGAGTTCAAACAAGGAGAGAAACTCAAGAAGAATGTTTATAGAGCAGCTTCCTCTCTAAGGAAGAACCAAAGAAGGTTGAAGAAGCTTTGTTGGATCCTGATTGGATTTTAGCTATGCAGGAGGAGCTAAACCAATTTGAAAGGAATAAAGTATGGAAGCTGGTGCCCAAGCCTAAAGGAAAGAATCCAATAGACACCAAATGGGTATTCAAAAACAAGATGGATGAAAATGGCATAGTAGTCAGGAACAAAGCTAGATTGGTTGCTAAGGGCTATTGTCAACAAGAAAGAATAGATTTTGATGAAACCTTTGCTCCTGTTGCAAGACTTGAAACCATCAGAATCTTCTTAGCCTATGCAGCTCATGCCAATTTCAAGGTCTATCAAATGGATGTCAAGAGTGCCTTTCTAAATGAAGATTTGGAGGAGGAAGTCTATGTCAGTCAGCCTCCTGGTTTTGAAGATCCAAATCTACCTGATCATGTATACTATCTTTTGAAAACACTCTATGGATTGAAGCAAGCACCTAGAACCTGGTATGACACCTTGTCAAAGTTTCTCATAGAAAATCATTTCACAAGAGGCACTGTAGACAAAACTTTATTCTTTAGAAATGTTAATGGCTCTAGTATACTTGTTCAAATTTATGTAGATGACATTATTTTTGGCTCTACAGATGAAAAACTTTGCCAAATTGATGCAAAGTATGTATGAAATGAGCATGATGGGAGAACTAACTTACTTTATTGGTTTGCAAGTTAAGCAAGTTAGTGATGGAATATTCATTAGTCAAACTAAATATATTTATGATCTTTTAAAGAAGTTTGATCTAATGGATTGCACATCTGCAAAAACTCCCATGGCCACTGCAACTAAGCTTGAATTAAACACTACTGAAAAGTCTGTGGATATTTCAAGTTATAGGGGCATGGTTGGCTAACTTCTGTACTTAACAGCTAGTAGGCCAGATATAATGTTTGATACATATCTTTGTGCTTGATTTCAGGCTGATCCTAGAGAATCTCACTTAGTAGCTATTAAGAGAATTTTCAGATATCTCAAGGTAACACCAAAACTTGGCATTTGGTACCCTAGAGATTTTGGTTTTGATCTTACTAGTTATTCAGATGCAGATTATGCAGGTTGCATAATTGATAGATAAAGTACAACAGGAACCTGTCAATTTCTAGGAAACAAGTTTATGACCTGGTTCAGTAAAAAGCAAAATTCAGTCTCTACTTCTACAGCTGAAGCTGAGTATATTACTGCTGGCAGTTGCTGTGCACAAATTTTGTGGATGAAAAACCAATTGCTAGACTATGGTCTGCAAGTGGAAAGAATTCCTATTTTCTGTGATAACACAAGTGCAATTGCCATCACTGAAAATCCAGTGTAACATTCAAGAACAAAGCACATAGACATCAAGTACCACTTCATATGGGAACATGTAATGAATGATACCGTGGAACTATATTTTGTTCCAAGTGAAAAACAGCTTGCAAATATATTTACCAAGCCACTGGATGAATCCACCTTTTCAAGGTTGGTAAGTGAGTTAGGTATGCTTAATTACTCTTGAATCTTTTCAGATAATTTGCAAGTTGTATTGTAGCCAGAAATTTAATTGATTTTTCAGTGTTGGATGAAATTTTGGCTAAGTCAATATTTACATCCCGACGGATGATCATTATCCATCGAGTTTAATCATCCGTCAGAATATAAGTTGTTAATAAAATCAATTATTTTTCTGGAATATTTTATAACTCGACGGATAACTGTTTATCCTCATCCGTCGAATTGTATTAATCCTAGCCGTTAATTCTCTGAACATTATCCATCGAGTATTCTTACAGTTTGTAAGCATAACACGACGGATAAGTGATAGAATTTTTACAGTTTATTTTTTTAACGGCTATTTTGGGCAATTTTTATTGGTCACTTTATTTTACTTTATTATTTTTGACAGTTATTTTTTTTGAGATAGTATAAAAGCATAATTCATTTTCATTTCTTTTCTTTTATCATTCTCAATTTATCTGCTCTAACTTCTTTCTTTCTCAAAAATAATTATCATCTCTCTCTGCAATTTTCACTCTCTAACAATGGCACCAGTCGTCAAAATCATGTCACAAACTGGATTTATATATGAGAAGAACAACTTCACGGCTCTTGTGAACAAGGGGATTCAGCAGTCTGGCGACTACCATAAAATGATGGATTTTGTGAAGAACTGCAAACTCAACAAAGCCATGCTGGAATCACCCACAATCTACTGTGAGGTTGTTGAAGAAATGTGGATGACTGCAGTGTACAACTCAACTGATAAGACTATCACCTTCACTATTAAAGGTAAGGAATTCTGTGTCAATAGTGATATAGTTAAAGCATGCTTCAAGTTTCCTGATAATACTGTCACTACTCCATTCACAGATACTGATATTGTTAATATGCATAATTTCATGGGCTATGCACTCTCTACTTCTAAATTAAGTGAAATTAGGAGATTGGGTCTTCGGAAGGAATGGAGTTATCTGTGTGATGTAGTCATTAAAGTATTTTCTGGTAAAATTAGCAATTTTGATTCAGTCAATATCTCTATGCTCAACATGCTAGTAACTGATAAAATTTTCAACTTTAGTGATCTAGTCATATTTGAGTTGGGGTTTAAGTTAGGGGAGCTAAATAAGAGGGGTAAAAATGTTTACTATGTTAGATTTTTAATGATGCTTGCTAACCACCTCTCTGAGGATATTGTGCTTGAGAACCCAACCAACAAATTAGATTGTTGGGTTCAAGAAAGGAGAATCATTGCATATTTGAATAGGACAAACCATCACAAAGAGGTGCGACTCTTTTACTTCCCAGTAATGGAAGCACCCTAGGTAAGTGAGGTAATTTCCACTGTCTCTACTCTTCCAACCTCACAAAATTCTTTGCCTTCTAGTGTAGCTATGGCAACTGTGTCATTGACCCAACAATTACCTACCCAAGCTACCAAATCCAAAATTTCAAAAACAAAGACAAAGAAAGCCCCCTCTGGTGTCTCTCAAAAGATACCAGTTGTAAAATCCACCAAACCTAAAGAGGGGAGTGTGAAGGTGGGTAAGAAAGGTGAGGGACAGGGTGAACATCAAAGAAACCATAAGGATAAGGTTGGAGAGGTAAGTGTTTCCCAGCCTAGCCACACTACAGTTTCGCAACAAACTGCAGTGCTTAATAAGGACATTAGCTCATTACTGGTTTCATCCTCCCAAAAGGATGTTACCATTGAAACAAGCTCTCAGCCAAGAGCATAGGCCAAAAGGGTAAGGGACACAAGCTCACCCCAAACTTATACTAGAAAGAAGAAATCAAAGATCCTTGGGGATGCACAGGGTTCACACACTGTGCAAACTGGTGCTAAAGACACAGTCACTGCACCTTCTCAAAGTCAGGTTGATGTGGCTCCAATAAATGTGGAGTCACAGCCAAAATCTCTAATAATAGAAGCACCTGAAACACCAAATTCTCCCACACACTCTTTGGATGTTGACATGATAAACACATCACTTCCAAAATCTCCATCTTTAAGTCTCTTGAGAAGCCAAAAATTCAAGCAAGAGAGCATCATCTTCTAGATGATTTGTTGGCTCACTTGCCATTTCTTTCTGAGACTGTTGAGACATCTGTGTCAAAATTTTCATCAATCTGCACAGAGTCCACAATAGTCTCAACTCCAAACTCATTTACTTCTACTCTCTCGATGGATATTGTTCATCCATCGAGTAGTGATTGTATCCCGATGGATAAGCTTAACAGCAGTTATCTGTCAGATAGTCAAACTGCTAACCCGACGGATATTCCTTATCCGTCGAGTGTCTCTGCACAGCTTCAAATTTCATCAATTATTACAAGTACAGAAGACTTAGTAGTAGTGCAATCACTCCTAGGACTGAGGGAAGGGAGTGAAATGAGTGAGATTCTGGGTTGCTCCCAGGAAAAAGGAGAGGAAAAGAGTGAACCAATGCAGTCCATTTCTTCAGGACTGGCAAAAGTGAGTGTGAGGAGTCCCACCTTAGATGGTGAAGGTGAGGGTGTGAGGGTGGGGAACCAAGGTGAGACCTTGATGCAACAAAAGAGAGATCATGAGAGAAATGCAGGTGCAGGAGTGATAAGGATGAAAACCATTGCAAGTGAGTCAATGAATATCAATGATACAGAAAGGGAAAGGCTATTTCAGCTAGAATATCCAGCTGTTCTAGATTCTATTTCCCCGGATGCTGAGACATTTACTCACCCTATGACAGCTTACCAAACTCTAGCTGTACAGGGCAATGAGGAGGCTGAAAGATTGCTGAACTTGGTACATACTACACAATCTTTACAGAGAGCAAATGATGCAATCACTGTTATGCCTTCCAACATTGGAAGTGATTTTGAACTGGTTGAAAGCTCTTTTTGGGATGCTGGTGGGGATGATGAGGAAGATAGCATGGACATAGGGGGAGATGCAGATGTTCCTGCTTGGATGCTAATAAAAGAATGCTCCTACTCACATCTCCAATCAACACTATTCAAGCTAATTCATGACACCCAAACAGCCATTCAGGCATCTACTAATGCCAGCACAAAGAAGCTACTCACAGCACATCTTGAAGCACTCCAGCTGCATAAAATTCAAGCCCTTCAACACAGTCAGAGTGTGGATGCAATCAAGCAAGAAATTTTTGAAGTCAAGCAAGATGTCATAGAAATGATGGATAATAGACTCCCTGCAACCACCATGACTGAAATTGTTCAAAAGCTAGGGAAGGAGGCTGATCTCTATAGGAAAGTTGAGGCCATGGACTCAAGATTATCTACTGTAGAGAGGTCAATGGCCAAGATACTTAACAATCAAGAAACTCAGACTGCACTACTCCAACAGTTGGTGGCTGCTCAACTCCCTCCTACACAACTTGATGATAACAAAAAGGGGGAGAAAAGCTCAAGTGAGGGGGAGAAACAACTCAACATACAAGTTAGCAAATCAGTTGTGCCTACAATTGCTTTCACTAAGCTACCAACTAAAGACAACATTGATCTGATTAATGAAGCAGCAGCCACATTGAGAGCAGCTGAAAAGAAGCAGTTGAGCCCAATCAACTGGGAGAAAATTGATGAGGATATTTAAAAGAGGTTTGGGCTAGCAAAGAAGCTAGAAAAATCAGCCATTCATCATTCTCAAGTCAGGCAAATCTCTGTGAATGATATGAGCATGAATAATCTGGAAAGAGGACAGCCATCCTGCATCAAATCTCCAAAGGCTGAGCTAATTTTGAAGCCAAAGGTGAACTATCCTAAACCTTCTCTAAAGAACCCTTTGGATACAGTGTATGAGACATCAAAGCCTGATGAAAAGAAACTGCTGTCAAGATCTATTGTATTCTACAAGGATCCAGCTAATTCAGCATTAAAAAGAAGAATTGCCAAGGTTTTTAGGAATGGTAAGGAAATTTGTGTGGTGGCTGGACACCCTCAATTTGCTGAAGCAAAAAGAGAATAAAAGGCAAGATTGAAGCAAGAAAAGAAGCAAGCTGCTCTAGATGCTAAAAAGGTTAAACAAAAGAAGGAGCAAGCTGCTATCTTGGCCAAGCTGCAAGCTGTGAAACCTACATAACAAATTCCTGAACAATTATCTGAAACCACTGAATCTAAGGAACTGAAAATGCAAGAAGAATCACAGCAGAGAAAAAGTTTTAGATACAGACTTCATGCAAAGAGAAAAGTGGACTTTGATAAAAAGGAATTGGAAGATCAGTTTCCCAAAAAGTCTACATATGCAAGAACTCAAACATCCATGCCCTCTGTGGCACATGAAGAATTCAAGATAGATCCATCCAAGAATTTTCATGGTGAACCTATCATTCCAAAGGATGAGCCAATGGACTGGGATAGTCTACTAATACCTGAACTCAATCTACCTCACTTCATGAAGCTAAAGAAGACAAAGACCAGAGCAGTCAAAAAAGTGAAGCCCTCAACTCTCAGATCCAAGTCCCTAACAAAAGCTCAAACCAAAGTTATAAAGGGAGACATCATGTACATCTGTGGCATCAAGGAATTCTCAGATCTAAACCTCTATCTAGATGAACTGGAAGAAGTTAGAGGGATTGATGCTTACAGGAATCTACCTGAAAGGATAGTATTCAAGTACAAGGGAGGAAAAGAGATACAATGGCCACTTCACAGGATCCCTCAAGAAAGCCAATATGTGTTGATAAAGGTTTATTCATCATTTAAGAAGAACTTTGGATTCAATATGACAACTAGAAGACTGGTTCTAAAGAAGATTGAAGAACTGTGGAGTATTAGAGCCAAAGATGCACTCCCAAAGACTCTAACTATTCCTTACACTGGAAGAAGAGTGCATCTAAGGCACTACTGCCTGATGGAATTCATGGATGATAAGGGGGTTAGAAGTTTCTTCAGATTAGAAGACCAGTTGAGCATCTCTAGCAATGAGACTCTTTTGGAAATACAAGGAATGCTAAATCTCTCAGAATCTGATGAACTGGAATTCCACAGACAGCTCCAAAATCAGATAGAAGAAAATAACAGAAAGCTTGGAAAGAGATCCAGATCATCAAGGAGATAGATCAATTTGCCTAGGCCAGAGGAGCACCTTGAAAATGACTATGAGCAAATCTTTGTACATTTTGTTATTTGCAGCACTTTACAGTTTTATCTAGAGCGGGCAATCGGGTCGTGTGTGTACTTTCGTGTCGTGTAATTTCGTGTTTCGTGTACGTAAACATGAAACCCATATCCGACCCGAAATGATTTCGTGTACCCATATGTGAAATCCATATCCGATTTGAATCGTGTCGTGTACTTTTCGTGTATATTAAATAAAAAATTAATATAATATATATACGTATTATATATAAAAAAATCTAAATTTAATGAAATATGGAGAGTGTATATATAAATATTTATATTTTTACATAGTATTCTATAAAAACTTGTAAATATTTATATTATATTTATTTTATATACATAAATATATGCATGTGTTTTATATATTAATTTATAAATATATTTATCTCGTGTAATTTCGTGTACTTTCGTGTACCTAAATTGAAACTCATATCCGACACTAACTCTATCGTGTAATTTCGTGTTCGTGTACATTCGTGTTTCGTGTACCAAAAATTAAAACCCATATCCGTATTTTTCATGTCGTTTCGTGTCGTGTTCATGTGTCGTGTACCAAATTGCCCGCTCTAGTCTTATCTACTTTCATTTAAATTTGTATTCTTAGAGTGTTTTGTTATCATCAAGTTTTTCTTAATTTATGGCTACAATTCTATTAGACATAAATTGGGGGAGATTGTTAAGAATATGTTGTGAACTTGATGATTTTATTAACAAAACACCTTAGTAGATTCAACTTAGTGAATTATGTAGCACTCAACGGATAATCGAATATAGTCATGACGGATGACTAGATATAGTCCCGACGGATGATGATTTGACATGCATCGAGTGAGTAGCTTATATAACAATAAGTCATGTAGCACATTTCTGCAAACAACTTTGTATAGATTCTATTGTAGCTTAAGTCATGTTGATTTTAATTAGATATGCAAAATAGGTTGATTAATTATAAATAGATGATATCTTGTAATTCTGCATAAATAAAATGAAGTCAAGTGCCAAATAGCTACCCGACGGATGATCAACAAAGCTACCCGATGGATGATCAACAAGGCAACCCGATGAATGATCATGTACCCGACAGATGATCCATTCAAACATCTGTTGACAGTGACAACACAGTCACATGCGTCAAGTGTTTGTAAAAGGAATGTGGCAGCCTATTCAACTGGGTTTTTAAGAACAAAGAAGCATTGCCATTTCCATGCTATTATGAAGATATTCAAGATGCTGGAATAAAGTAATGAAGTAGCATAGTATTAGACTTGATAGGTTTTGTTTTATTATCTTGTCTTATTATTGTGTAATCTTGGTAATATATAAACCAAGAGTAGCAAGTAGAACAACAACAAGACTAAGCATACATTTTTCAGAGAAACAATTGTAAGCTGTATCCTTTAGCATTTCTCTGTAAGTTTAGTTGTTCTTATTTTATAAGCAGTTGTGAGCTATTCAAGCTTCACAGGGTTCTCTCGATATATATATATATATATATATATATACATATATATATATTTGGTGGATACATTCAAATCCACCAGAAAGTTTTAAAGACTTGTGTTTTTATTACTTTGTGTTTTGATTCATTTTAACTTATCATTCCGTACTTTGCAAATCAAAACACTCACATATATATTTTGAGTTAGAAAATTTTATAATTCAGAAAAATTTTCAAGAATTCCATTCAACCCCGCTTCTGTAATTCTTGTTGCATTGTTAGGGACTAACAACTACCACAATGAAAATAAGGATTTTATGGCTTAAACCTAACAGACTGACTCTTAATTCCTGATCTAGGAGGTAAAGAGTTTATATGTTTATTTTTCCTGCAAAAAGAAGCAAGACGGTTAGAGTTTCCACAGTTATAACATTTCTTTCTAGGAGCATTAGGAACAGGCATATAATTATTGCTTTTGTTCACACCTTCCTTTCCATTCCTATTTTTCCTAGCTTCCTTTACCTTGTTGACATTCCTAATTTCTTTCAGCTTATGTTTAAGCTGCTTCTTTGTCATTAAGCCTATGTTAACTTCTTTCCAGTTTCCACTACTTAATAAATTCTGAGTTGTTCTGCCAGAGTTAGTCCAAGTTCTGATAATCTCTCTTTCCTTTTCTAAGTCAGCTTTTAGAGATTCATTCAATTTTAACACTTCATCTCTAACATATAAAGCATCATCTTTTTTTTCTTAGTTTGGTGAAGAAAAACTAACTCCTTTTCTAAATAATCATTTCTCTTTTTATAAGCAAGATTTTCAGATGTTAATCTTTCACATGTTAAAGTCTGATCTCTATAACTAATGAACATGGTTTTAAGATATAATTTCAACTCAGTAATATCATCAGTATAAAAAGCATAAGTTGTTTGAGGTACCTTTAATTCAGCAGTTTCAGGACTGCCATAAGCATTTACCATCAGGGCATAGTTCACCTCATGTTCAGAATCTGAAGTGTTTGTCCAGCTTTTCTTCTTTGTGACAAGTGCCTTCCCTTTGTCACTTTTGCCTTTCTTGTAGCCAGGAGATATATGGCCTCTTTCATCACAATTATAGCATTTGACATTTGAGTTGTCTCCTCTATCATACTTTCCTTTACCTTCAGACTTTCTGAACCCTTTCTTATCAGAACTTCCACTTTTCCTGGAAAACTTCTTGCCTTTTTTGAATTTTCTGTAGGCTATCTTTGTGATACCCTTCACCATAAGAGCACACAATTTCATCATCTCTTCATTAGCATCCATTTCAGGTAAACTTTCAGTTTCTGAATCATCATCATCAGAATATGATGACTCTGAATCAGACTTTATGATGAGAGCCTTTCCATTGC
This sequence comes from Apium graveolens, assembly GCF_009905375.1. Taxonomy (NCBI): domain Eukaryota; kingdom Viridiplantae; phylum Streptophyta; class Magnoliopsida; order Apiales; family Apiaceae; genus Apium; species Apium graveolens. The sequence goes on from NC_133653.1 coordinate 32,752,552, forward strand.
CCCTCTTTGAGACAACAACTTTAGGAGATTCCTCCTCAGCTTTAAGAGAAACTAGCCTTGACTTTCTTCTACGCCTCTTGCTCCTTTGATCCATCTCAAGTTCATGAGTCTTGAGCATACCATAAATTTCATCAAGAATAGTTTCAGAAAGGTCATAGTTGTCTCTTATGGTAGTAGACATCAAATCCCAATTTTAGGAAGAGCTAAAAAGAATTTTAGATTTGAATCTTTAAGATCATATTCCTTGTCCACTAATGACAAATCATTCAAGAGTTTGGCAAACCTGTCATATAAATCAGTTAATGACTCATCAGCTTTTGAGTCAAAGTGCTCATACTCTTGAGTGAGTATAGTCTTCCTGTTCTTCTTGATTGCATCAGTTCCCTGGCATCTTGTCTCTAAAGCATCCCATATCTCCTTTGTAGTTTTGCAATTAATTACCCTATTTGACATGACATTATCAGTGGCACTATGCAACAAATGCCTTACCCTTGCATTCCTGGCAATAGATGAGATGTCTTCAGTTGTGTACTCACCTTTTTCCTTTGGTATGGTCTTTGCTGGTTGATCAGCAACTACAACAGAGAGCTTGGTAGGCTTATGTGGTCCTTCATTAATTATGTCAAGGTATTCTAGATCTGTAGCTTCCATAATTATAGCCATCTTCACTTTCCATATGGGATACTCAGAAGGTCTCATTATGGGAACCCTAATAGTCTCATATTGACTGTGGGTTTGAGTCTTTTGAGTTTCTTCAGTTTTGGTGGGCTTGGTTGGAGTTTGTGCTTCTTCAGACATGATTGTTTGGATCTTTACTGTATGTGTGTTAAAAGATAAGCTCTGATACCAATTTTTAGGTCACACAACACTATAGAAGGGGGTTGAATACAATGTTAATATAATCAAATCGATTTAACACAAGTATGTAACAAAGATCAAGTATATTGAATAAACTCTGTTACAATAAGAACTGTTGTTCTCTCTCAGTGATGAACAAATATCACTAAGAGCTGCTAGGTTACAATGTATAATCTTCTTGATAATGATAACACATATAGTGTAAACCCTAAGTCTGTGTTTATATATTACACAGTTACAAGATAACTTCTAATTGATATGAAATATAATTCTGTCTCTTAAAATATATCAATCAGGTATCTTCTACAACTCTTCCAGTCTTCTAACTCTTTCCATGCATATCTTGTTTTGTTTTAGTCTCGATCTTCTACTGTAAATCAGCTTCCTTTCTTATATGAAAGTCTTCCCGCACTTAAGTTCTGATATGACCTTAAGTTCTGATATTAAGTTCTGACTTCCAGTAAGTCCTGATTTCAGTAAGTCCTGATATGTCCTATTTGTTAAGATCTGAAAACTAAACATGAATCATATTAGACATGACATCTCAAATATATCTAAAAGTATATCATACTTATTTTTTTAACCGTATTTGCATGATAAACATATCTAGGCAGGAACATGGGGAATGTATTTGTGGTTTTTAATTGTGAAAGATGAAAACGTAAATCAAGTATGGTCTAATCACTTGATACAGAATCTCCACCGTCATGTAAACATCTTTCTATTTTCAAAATCATTCTAAAATATAATAGCCACTTAAATTATATTTACATCATAGACGCTACCATAACAGAATTCATAAAGGCATTGTCCGAGGAGACAGCCTAAAAGATAGGGGGCTGAATGAAAATGATTCTTTGATTTAGCGGCCCATCTCTTTCACTTATAAACTTTCTTATTCTATTTTATACCGGCTTTTTATCTTATAAGATGGATATGTTTTTTAGCTATTCTATGTTCATAGATCCAATTTAGATAGGTTATAAAATACGATATATTTTTGTTCTCATGAAAAGTTGTATATGGAACTTATTGAAGACGAGTAACTGTTATTCCCAAACAATCTAACAATAGAATTACAGAAGGGGGTTGAATGTAATTCTGGTTTCTTTTCGAAATTAAGAAACTTCTTTACCAAAATATATCAGTGTTTGAATATGCAAGTGTGCGGAATAAAATATGAATATATTCAAAATACAAAGTAATTAAACACAGTGATTTAAAAACTTTCTGGTGGATTGAACTTTCCACCATATATATATACTGATTGAGAACTCTGTGATGCAATAATGCACACATCCACTTACAAGTAAAATTACAAAGAAAGAACAGAGAAATTCTTAACAGATTTTTCCTTCTACTGCTTCTCAGTTCTTTCAATTGAGCAATCGATAATTATCTACTTGCTACACTTGGTTTATATATCACCAAGTTACATATGAAAAAGACAAGCATATAAAACAAAACGTCTAAATCTTCATCATATGTTTCTTCATTTCTCTATCCAATATCTTTGTATTTCTTTAAGTTAGCATGGAAATGGAAATGCTTCCTTGTTCTCATAAACCTAGTTATAAGTTGCCATATTCCTTTTGTATACACTCAACCCATGTGCTGTCAAGTCATTATCAACTCGTATTTGAATCTGATGTTCCTTGAGACTTCATCATTATCCGTTGAGTCTGTTATGGATCATCCGTTGAAGGTGCCTTGAGTCATCCGTTGAGATCTTTGCAGTTTATCCGTTGATGGTATTTCCATAGCAGTTGACACCATTTCATTTATGCAGAATTACAAGGCATCTAATATTTACAATTAGCCAACCTATTTTGCATATCATTCTAGTAGTCAACATGACTTAGAATAACCTACAACTTCTAATACTCTAAGACATTACAGTATACAGGAACGTGCTACAAAAACTTATTTAAACATAAGATACTCTTTCAACAGATGATAGAGTAAGATTATCCGTTGAAAGCTATAAACACACTTAAATAAATCTACTGAGGTGTTTGGTGAAATATCATCAAGCCTGCAACATATTCTTAACAATCTCCCCCAATTTATGTCTACTAGAATTTTAGGCATAAATTTAGGAGGACTTGATGATAACCAAACACCTTTTACATAATGATCATTCAATAGTAGATATAAATGATAAGTGCTGCAGATTTTATTGAAAATTGATAGAAGGGAGTTCACAGAAATCTCACAAGCCTTTTTCAAGGTGCTCCTCTAGTCTGAGCAAATTAATTCTTTTTCCTTCAGTGTCTAGTCTTCTTTCCCAGCTTCTCAATGTTCTCTTCTATCTGGTGTTGGAGTTGTCTGTTGAACTCAGATTCATCTTCATTAGATAGATTCAGCATCTCCTGCATTTCCTTGAGAGTCTCATTGCTTGATATTTTTAGCTGATCTTCTAGTTTGAAATATCTTCTGATATTTTTTTGATCCTTGAACTCCATCAACCAGTATGACATCAAATGCACTCTACTTCCAGTGTAAGTAATAGTTAAGACTCTTAGTAGTGCACTTGGGTCTCTCCAACTTCTTTGTATTTGTTGATATTTGTTAAATATCTCTCTTTTGGCCACTGTGGTGAATCCAAAATTTTTCTTGATTGCAGAGAATATCTTAATCAACACAGAGTAGCCTTCATTAAGAATCCTATGAAGAGGCCAAGTGCTTTCCTTTCCACACCTGTACCTGAACACTAAACTTTCTGAAAGTCTGTTATGGGCATCTATTGCTCTCACTTCATCTAGCTCATCCAAGTAGAGATTAATGTCTGAGAATTCCTTTATGTCACAGATAAAGAGTTGATCTCCTTTGTTGACTGTTTGTTTGGGTTTGGATTGGAATGGGACAAACTTGACTGGCTTGCTTGGTTTATTCTTTCTTCATTTTGAAGTCGTTGGGATTGGGATGTTCAGCTCAGGAATAGGTAGGCTTTTCCAGTCTATAGGTTCATCCTTGGGAATTATTAGATCACCATGAAAGTTCACACCAGGATGGACCTTGACATTATCTTGCTCCATTGTGGGCATAGTTGATTGATTTGAGGTGGTAGACTGAGTTGGCTTTGGTTCTTCCTTTTATTCCTCAAACACCAGCTTCCTTTTGGCTCTCTGCTTGCTATAACCTTTTCCTGATTTCTGCTTTGGTTCCTCATGCTTTTCAGTTTCCGTTATGGTGGCAGGCTTCTCAGTTTCTGACTTGGTAGCAGGCTTTTCAGCTTATTTCTTTGCTTATAAGGCAGCCTGCCTTTTCTGAGACTTGAGCCTCAATTTCTCTTTTCTCTTGGCTTCTCCAAATTGAGGATGTCCAACCATCACACAAATTAGTTTGTCATGCTTGTAGATCTTTGCTACTCTTTTCTTCAAAACTAAATCTCTTGGATCTTTGTGATTTGCAATCGAGTGACCTAGCAGCTTCTTTTCATCAGGTTTAGGAGTTGCATAGACTAGGTCCATTGGTTTTTTACTTGAGTGTTTCGATGAGTGTTTCTTAGGCTTCAAAATCGCAATGGCCTGTTGATGTCTTTTGGTTGAGGTTTGACCTTGTAATAACCCCAAAATTTTGAACTTTTTGTAACCCTTATGAATAGTGTTTTTGCTGATATTGCTGAATAAGAAAACTTTTCATGCCACACTATGTAGGGGTTCTTTTATGGATATTCTGAGATTTTATTGGTACTCTATATGATATATAAGTGTATGTAAAGATCGTCAGAATCCAAATTTGAACCTTTTGATTTTTCCCGAAAATCCACCAGATATCGAAAGAATTGAGTATAAGGTAAGAGGATAAAAAGGATTTAAATTCAAGGATTTTAAGAGAGGATCATAAAAGGAATATAATGTATTGAGAAAGGTTAAGGGAACCTAAGTAATAAGATCCCGGGTATGATCCCTCAAACGATAAACGAAAACGAAAGTTAAGCGAACCGTATAACAGATCAGCGGTCATTAGCCAAGTAATTAGAAGCTAATCAAAGAGATTAGTGGGGATGATGTCATCAAACCAATGAGAAGAGGACAAAGGTGGGAGGGTGACATCACATGGTGACATAAGCATGATCCAAACAAGTGTGTTGTTGGTTGAATTAGAACCACACAAAAGTTACCATGGTAAAAGGTAATAAAACAAAACAAAACAAATCAAAATGTCAACCAACCAAGCCAAAACATTTCATTTTCACCAAAAAACACAAAATTATTTCATCTTCTTCATCAAAGCTCTCGGCTTTTCTTCTTTTCCAAAGAAAGAAAAATCAAAATCTAGTTCCAAGCTTTGTTAATTAGCAAGGTAATTATCCAAGACTCCTTATGCATATATATAGCTATCCTACAAGTTTGAGCTCCTAAATCATTCACAATCTCTTCCTAAAAATCATTGAAGAAGATGGTGAATAGTGTTTTTCAAGAACTAAAATTTTTGTTCTTGAGTTTTTGTTTAGATTAAGCTTGGATAAGGACTTTTAAGGGTGATTCCAAGCTAATTACTTGATTCTCCACTCTCCAAGGAAGGTATAACCCCTCCAAACCCTAACTTTATTTGAGTAATTAGGTTTAGTTTTGTTGTTATAATTCATGAGAGGCTTGTTTGTTGTGAATGTAGAGATTAGTTGGTTTTGTGAAGTTTTTGGAGTGGTAATTCTTGGATTGTTGATTAATGAACTTAAGTGTAGTTTAAATTGATGTTTAAGAATAGTATAAATTGATAATGTGGAGTTGTTGGGGCTGTTATGATGAATTATGGATGGATTTTGGTTGGGATGTTGATTGTGAGTTGATTGTGAGTTGATTGTGAGATGATTTGGAGTGGTTTAAATTTGGGTAATCGCGTAAACATAGCCGTCGTAATGTCCGATTTACTTTAGGCTGTTTTTGTTCTTAACATTAGGACCCGTGAACTCTCTGCTAGGTTTTGACCATTGCCATGATTAGATAGTTCATGTTACGAGCTTCGTTTTGATATGTAGTTCGTTTGATTCCGATGTACGGTTTAGGAGAAACGACCGTTTTAAGTAACGACGTTTCGCGAACGAATCATTACCCCTCTCCTTACTTTGAAACATAGGTTAAAGACCTAAAAGGACTAATTGGAGTATGAAACAATTATTTAAAGTGTATTAGGCAGTTTGTAAGACACTCGTGAAAGAATCGCCTTAAAACTCATAATGGTTAATTTATTAAAAATGGTGGAGACGAGGGTACTCGAGCGACTTAAGAGAATCAGTAAGCGCAAATCGAGCGTTAGAGTCTAAATTGGTTAAAGTATAGATTTATAAGTGACTTTGGTTTAATTCCAACTTATATGTTGTTTATAGGTTACCAGACTCGTCCCAAGCCATTTGTAACCCCCAGTCGCTCAGGCAAGTTTTTTATCCGTTATACTGTTGTTGTGATGTATATATTTGTACATGCATTATCTTGTGATAGATGCATAATGGTTATTTAGCAAATTCTTGAGATATATTGTAACATGTGATATGGTATATATGCATGCTTGTTTTGTATTCTTGATACATATATCTGCTGATTCAGTTGATAATACCTATGCTAGAGATAAGCGGTAATTTGCATATACCCTTAGTATAGGGGACCCAAAGGTGAACATTTTTCTAAAACCGGGAGTGGATGCTCCCGAATATAATATATATATATATATTTATATATATATAGGAATAGTTTTTAAAACTATGAATCAAATAAGGTTCATTCGATAACTTTATTTTATTAATGAATATTATTTTGAATATTCATTCGAGGACATATGACTCCGTTTAATTTATTAATGAATATTATTTTAAATATTCATTCGAGGACTTATGACTCCGCTTAATTTATTTATGAATATTATTATTGAATATTCATTCGAGGACTTATGACTCCGATTATTTACTAAATAATATTCTTTATTTTATTAAAGAATAATGTGTCGATGATCAAACTTACTTTTGATTATTCAAATAAAGATATTACTTTCGTATAAGTATATCTTTGGTTATTTAATATTCATTTCAAGTATAAGTTTTACAACTTCTACTTCAATTATTTTTATAAAGATTATTCTTTATGAGAATATTATTTAAATAATAATATTCGGATATTTTCTAATAAATCGGGACTGATTTATTTCATTAAATCAGCATTACTCCAAACATTCTTAAAAATGTTTGCGAGCCTTCAAAATGATTTTAAAAGTTAGAGCGGACCTCAAAACTCATTTTTTATATATTTAAGATCTTCCTTTCAAAGGGGATTTAAATATTCGCTCAAAACCTGAGGGATCCGGCTCTGTGGTGTGTTTTATATTCGCAACCAGGTTGCTATTTTGATAAAAGAGTTTTGATTACTTACCCAATACTCGGGAAGTAAAATTCTTGGAACAAGTTAATCCATTAACAGGCATCGCCTGGGAAATATCGGTGAGTTTTCCTTTCCAACTACATACGACTTCTTGGTGGAGCCGTATCAACAAGTTTCTACTTGGGGAAAGTGGGGACAAGCTTTACGTTTCAGAGTCATGGATTTCATCTGAACTAGGAGTGGCGTAAGTGGTCGAGTGGCACCGGCCCAACCTAATTATATTGGCCCAAATGGCCTGGAAGTTTCGCTAAGACGGTCCATTCCTTAGGAGTCCAGTGTTCGGTTGACAAGTAAATCCGACAGGTTCTCCTCTACATGTAGAAAATGGTGGGGTTGTACTACTGCGACTAATCATCGTAAGTGGTCTTCCTGGCGTGACAAACTCCCGTAATGAGTTCATCATCCAGTTGGATAATTCTGCAATACTACCCGTAGCATTTCGATCGAAAGGCTACGAATGGGTGGTTGCCGAAGCATTAACAGGGTTAAATAGTTTTAATGGTGTTCCCATTAAATGAAGTATCTCGTAACTTCATTTCCTTTAAAAATATTTCAAAGATTGAATCTATTCAAGTTTTAACTTGTGGTCTCATCTATGGGATGACCTTTTGAAACTCATTATACTTTGAACAGTAGTAGTTCAAGTAGATTTCTAAAAATGGTATAAGTATAGTGAAGTAATTGGTAAATTCATCTTCCTTTAAGCTTATATCCAGTAAGTAATTACCTTACACTTGATAAAGGATTCTAGTAAGTTATCCATTTAGATACTTGCATTATTGTCTACACTATATATTATCTTGCGAGCTGTAATGCTCACTCTTGCTTCATTTCTTCATCACACAACAATAGTTAGGAAAGATGGTCAGACTCAAGCAGACCCATCACAAGCGCGTGGGAAGCGTCCCGCGTCTTCCCGTTGATGTTGTAGCTGCTATAGCTGCAGAGGTAGATCTATTGGTAGATCAGGCATTCTACTTTTGGGAACCAAATATTGTATAATTATAACTCGTGGCAGATAATGGCAATTAACTGTAAATTTATCAAGTTATCATTTTGGGTTGTAATAACTTTTAAATTGTGGATTCAAGGACTTGTACTTATTTCAATTTCATCTCTGAGACTATAACGGGTTGTGGTGTGTGTTAGTGTGGGGTCATAGCATAAGGTTATTTATTATAATTAAGTGAAGTGATATTGTGGAAAGAAAGACCGTGACGACCCGGATTCCCGACCCCGTTACAGACCTCTTTCCATGTTTCCCAGCTTTATTTCATCTATTGGAATTGGTCTCAATTGAGTGGTGTGCTTCACAGATTTATCTTTACTTGCAACTAGACCGAATTCCTTCTTGATTAATTTATCAAGCTTCTTCATTTTTTCTTTCATCTTGACTTCAGCTGCTGCTATATTGATTAAGTCAATGATGTCCAACATTGGTGGCTTAGAGAAGGTAATGGCTAGAACTATTACCTTACTAACTTGGACATGCACATTCTCCTCCCCTTTACTAACTTGGACGTTAACATTCTCCTCCCCCTTTTTGTTATCATCAAGTATAGTAGGAGTTGGAGTTTGAGCAACCACCAATTTTTGAAGAAGGAGTGTCTGATGTACTTGATTGAGAAGCACCTTGGTAACAGAATTATCCACTGTTGTCAACCTAGAATCCAATGTTGCAATTTTGTTACTCAATTCGAAGTCCTTCCTGATTTTTTGGTGAATGTCTTTCATTGTTGACTCAGGAAGTTTGTACTCCATTCTTTCATTGACGTCCTTTTTGACTTGCTCAATGGTTCTCTTGATCTCATTTACAACTTGACCTTGTTGGAGAGATTGAATTTTATGAAGTTGCAGATATTCAAGATGGGCTTGTAGAAGACATTTGGTTGGCTTGGATGGCTGACTGAGTCTGATGGACAAGCTTGAATAGTGTGGATTTGAAATGATGATCATTGCAATCCTTGGTGAACATCCAGGCTGGAGTGCTTGTGGTTGAGCTAGGTCCTGCATTAAAGTCATCCTCAAAAGAGCCACCATAATCTAACTCAAAATCATCACCAGCTGTAGATGGAAGAAAGTTGATTGCATCATTTGCCCTCTGCACGGAGGCTGTAGTGTGTACCAAATTGAGAGTCTTCTCAGCATCCTCATTTCCCTGCTCAGTTAGAATATGATATGCTGGAATAGGGTGAGTAACTGCCTCAGCATCAAAAGAGACAGAATCTAGAACAACTTGATATTCTTGCTGAAATATTTTCTTCTTTTCTGCATCATTAAAATCCATTAACTCAGGAGCAATGGGATCTTCCCATTCTTCTGTACCTGCTTTTCTCTCATTTTCTCTCTCTTTTTGCATCAAGGACTCCCTGTTAGTCCCTTAACAATATAGCAAGAATTACAGAAGGGGGGTTGAATGGAATTCTTAAACCTTTTTTTGAAATAAAAATGTTCAACTCGATTATGGATATATTTGTTTTGATTAGCACAATGCGGAATGTAAACTTGAATGAATCAAAACATAAGTAATTAAAAAAAAGAGTCTTTAAAAACTTTCTGGTGGATTTAAACAATTCCACCAGAGATATATATAATATATCGAGAGGACTCTGTGTGCAGAAATGCTCACAGCTGCTTACAAAATAGAACTGCTGAGAATACAGGAAATGCTAAAGATTGTGCTTACAAAGATTTCTCTATTTTTATATTTCTCAGCTATCTCAGTTATTTTTCTATTTGCTACTCTCTTGGTTTATATATTACCAAGATTACAAAGTCAAAAGAACTGAACAAATATAAAATCTAACAGTCTTGATCTTTGCTGCTTTTCGTCCTCTATTACCCAGTTACTGGGCTTCCACAGTGTGTTTGTATCCAACTCGACGGCTGTGTGTCAGCTTTCACTATTCAACTGATGTTTGAATCTTGATATGATCATCCGTCGACTTTCAGATCATCCGTCGATGACTTAATTGATCATCCATCGACTGCTATTTTAAACATCCGTTGATAGTCATTTGATCATCCGTCGAAGCTTTGTTAATCATCCGTTAATAGTCATTTGATCATCCGTCGGTAGCTATTTTGGCACTTGACTTCATTTCACTTATACAGAATTACAAGACATAGCTTATGTACAGTTAATCAACCTATTCTACATATCTAGTTAAAGTCAATATGACTTATATGCTACTACAGATTCTATACAAAGGTGCATACATCACTGTGCTACAAACTTATTATTACATAAGCTACTCACTCGATGGATAATAAGTTAATCATCCGTCGGGACTATAATGAGTTATCCGTCGGGACTAAAACTCTTATCCGTCGAGTGCTACATAATTTCACTAAGTAAAATCTACTTAGACATTTTGTTAAAGTGATCATCAAGTACACAACATATTCACAACAATCTCCCCCAATTTATGTCTACTGGAATTGTAGCCATAAATTAAGAGACACTTGATGATTACAAAACATCCTTAACATATATCTTTAAAGATAAGTAGATAAAACTGAAAGTGCTTCAATTTAAACAAAATGTACAAGGTTTGGCTCACAGTCAGTTCAAGATGCTCCTCTAGCCTGAGCAGATTTTTCTAGTTTCTTGAAGGTCTGGATCATCTTCCAAGCTTTCTGTTGTTTTCTTCAATTTGATTCTGGAGCTGCCTGTGGAATTCTAATTCATCAGATTCTGAGAGATCTAACATTTCTTTCATCTCCAAGAGAGTCTCATTGCTAGAGATACTCAATTGGTCTTCTAATCTGAAGAATCTTCTCACACCCTTGTCATCCATGAATTCCATCAGCCAGTAGGGCCTTAGATGCAATCTTCTCCCTGTGTATGGGATGATAAGAGTCTTGGGAAGTGCATCTTTGGCTCTAACACTCCTTAGCTCTTCAATCTTCTTCAATACTAATCTTGTTGCAGTTACATTGAATCCAAAGTTTTTCTTGAAGGATGAATAGACTTTGATCAATACAGCTTGGCTTTCTTGAAGTATCCTGTGAAGAGGCCACTAAATCTCCCTTCCTCCTTTGTACTTGAACACCAACCTTTCAGGTAGGTTTCTGTATACATCAATTGCCCTTACCTCATCCAGCTCCTCCAGATAAAGGTTTAGATCTGAGAATTCTTTGATGTCACATAAGTACAAGTAGTCTCCCCTGTTGACCTTGGGTTGAGCTTTGACTACTGACTTGGATTTGAGAGGTGACAACTTCACTTTCTTGACTGCCCTTGACTTTGTCCTTCTTGGCTTAGTAAGAATTGGCAAGTTGAAGTCAGGAATTGGTAATTTATCCCACTCTATTGGCTCATCCTTTGGCACAATAGGCTCTCCATGTATGTTCCTGTAGGGGTCCACCACCCTTATATCTTCAAATACCACAGAGGGCTTTGATGATTGAGTTTTAGCTTGAGTGGATTTCTTAGGATATTGATCTTCCAATTCCTTGTCAACAATATCCAATTTCCTTTTTGTTCTTTTAGCCAGTTCTTTCTTTCTTGGGGATTTCTTCTGTTCTTCAATCTTCTTCTTTGATTCAGTAGCTTGAGATGGTTGAGAGGGAATTTGTTGAGAAGAATTCACAGCCTGTAGCTTGGCCAAGATAGCAAACTGTTCTTTCTTTTGTTTAGACTTCTTTGCATCTCGAACAGCTTGCCTCTTTTCCTGCTTCAATCTGGCTTTTTCTTCTTTCTTTGCATGAGCAAATTGTGGATGTCCAGCTACCACACAAATTTCATTCCCATTTCTGAATATCTTTGCAATTCTCTTTCTTGAGGCTGAATCAGCTGGATCTTTGTAGAAGACAATAGATCTTGACAGAAGCTTCTTTTCATCAGGCTTGGGTGTCTCATACACAGTATTCATAGGGTTCTTCAAAGATGACTTTGGATAGTTTGCCCTTGGTTTAAGAATTATCTCAGCCTTTGTAGTCTTGATGCAGGAAGATTGTCCTTTCTCCAGATAGTTCATGCTCATCTCATTCACACTGATTGGCTTGACATGAGAGTGATGGATGGCTGACTGAACTGGTTCCTTGACTAATTCAAACCTTTTTTGTATGTCCTCATCAATCTTTTTCCAGTTGATCAGAGTCAACTTTCCTTTATCAGCATCTTTCAAATTTTCTGCTGCTCCATTGATAAGATCTATACCATCTGCAACTGGTGGCTTGGAGATAGTAATTGAAGGTACAATTACTTTGCTGATTTGAACTAGAAGTTTCTCCCCCTCAGTTGGTCCTTTCTCCCCCTTACTTGATTCTCTCTCCCCCTTTTTGTTATCATCAAATGGAGGAGTTAGGCCTTATGCTTTAGCCAGTTGCATAAGAAGATTTATCTGAGTCTGTTGATTTTGAAGAAGTAGAGCCACTGAATTCTCAATAACTTGAACTCTGTTCTCCAGCTTGGCTATCTTCTTGTCAGAATCTGATTCTCTCCTTAATCTCAGTAATATATCTTGCATGGTACTATATGGCATTACTGAATCAAGCTTCTCAGAGTTATAGGTCTTCAAGTCAGCTATATCTCTTTTCAATTCATCCACACTGAGATTCTGTCTTAAGTGCTGGATCTTCATTAGATGTAGAGAGTCCAGGTGAGCTTGAAGAACAGCCTTGGTACCAGCATCTGAAGTTTCCTGAAGGGCCTGTTGAATAGCTATTACTTGTTTGACCAAAGACACCTCAAATTGTCCTGGTGTAGATTCCTTTGCCCATGCCCATTCAGATAAACTTAAAGCAGAACTTGGGCCTTCAGCTCCCCCTAAGTTCATGCTTCCATCCAAAGAACCAGAGTCATCATCATCAGAATTTACTCCAAATTCTTCAGATGGCTCTCCAGCTTGAGAAGGCATTCTGTTCACAGCAGCTTTATCTCTTTGAAGGGATTCTGTGGTGTGCACCAAATTCAAAGTCTACTCTGCCTCCACATTGCCCTGAACAGCCAACAATTGATAGGCTGAAATAGGGCGAGTAAAAGTGTCAGCATCCAAGGAAATGTTATCAATTACAGCTTTGTAATGTTGCTGAAATTGTCTGTCCTTTTCAGCATCATCCACAATCATTGACTCACTAGCAATGGCTGGTTCTATCCTTATTTCTCCTGTACCTGCCTTTCTCTCATATTCTCTCTTTTGTTGCATCAGGGTGTCACCCTGGCTCCCCACCCTCACACCCTCACCTTCACCTACTAAGGTGGGACTCCTCTCACTCACTTTTGCCAATCCTGAATGAATGGATTGCTGAGATTCACTCTTTTCCTCTCCTTTTGCCTGGGAGCAACCCAGCCTCTCACTCAATGCACTCTCCTCTCTCAGTCCTAAGAGTGATTGTATTACCACTAAATCTTCTGCACCTGAAATTATTGAAGTTTGAAGTTGTGCAGAGACACTCGACGGATAAGTGATATCCGTCGGGTGAGTGGTTAAGCTATCCGACGGATAACTGCTGTTAAGCTTATCCGTCGGGATACAATCACTACTGGACGAATGAGCAATATCCATCGAGAGAGTAGAAATGAATGAGGTGGGAAGAGAAATTATTGTTGACTCTGTGTTGATTGAAGTTATTTGAGGCACAGATGTCACAATAGAATCTGAAAGAATTGGCAAGTGAGCCAACAAATCATCTAAAAGATGATGCTCACTTGCACTAGATTTTGGCTTCCCCAACAGAGTTAAAGAAGGGGAATCAGGAATTGAAGTGTTTATCATGTCCACTTCCAGTGAGTTAGTTGGTGAGTATGGTGTTTCAATGGCTTCTATAATGAGAGATTTTAGCTGTGACTCCACATTTATTGGAGCCACATCAATTTGAATTTGAGAAGGTGCAGGGACTGTGTCTTTAGCACCAGTTTGCACTAAGTGTGTGCTCTGTGCATCTCCAGTTGTTTTGGATTTATTCTTTCTGGTGTAAGTTTGGGGTGAGCTTGTGTCCCTAACCCTTTTGGCCTGTGCTCTTGGATGAGAGCTTTGTTCAATAGCCACATCCTTTTGGGAGGATGCAGCTAGAAGTGAGCTTTTGTCCTTTTTAAGCACTGCAGTTTGTTGGGAAACTGCAGTGTGGCTAGGATGGGATTCACTCAACTCTCCAACCTTATCCTTCGGGTTTCTTTGATGTTCACCCCTTCCCTCACCTATCTT